>NC_060124.1:43607994-43911025 GCF_021461395.2 Schistocerca americana
CAGCAGCGAAGGCTTCTTTAGGAGTCTGTTTTGACCACTGGAAAATCGCTGAGGCAATAGCAGCACGGCTGGTGAATGTCCGGCCACGGAGAGTGTCTTTCATTGTTGGAAAAAGCCAAAAGTCACTAGGAGCCAGGTCAGGTGAGTAGGGAGCATGAGGAATCACTTCAAAGTTGTTATCACGAAGAAACTATTGCGTAACGTTAGCTCGATGTGCGGGTGCGTTGTCTTGGTGAAACAGCAGACGCGCAGCCCTTCCCGGACGTTTTTGTTGCAGTGCAGGAAGGAATTTGTTCTTCTAAACATTTTCGTAGAATGCACCTGTTACCGTAGTGCCCTTTTGAATGCAATGGGCAAGGATTACGCCCTCGCTGTCCCAGAACATGGACACCATCATTTTTTCAGCACTGGCGGTTATCTGAAATTTTCTTGGTGGCGGTGAATCTGTGTGCTTCCATTGAGCTGACTGGCGCTTTGTTTCTGGATTGAAAAATGGCATCCACGTCTCATCCATTGTCACAACCGACGAAAAGAAAGTCCCATTCATGCTACCGTTGCGCGTCAACATTGCTTGGCAACATGCCACACGGGCAGCCGTGTGGTCGTCCATCATCATTCGTGGCACCCACCTGGATGACACTTTTCGCATTTTCAGCTCGTCATGCAGGATTGTGTGCACAGAACCCACAGAAATGCCAACTCTGGAGGCGATCTGTTCAACAGTCATTCGGCGATCCCCCAAAACAGTTCTCTCCACTTTCTCGATCATGACGTCAGACTGGCTTGTGCGAGCCCGAGGTTGTTTCGGTTTGTTGTCACACGATGTTCTGCTTTCATTAAACTGTCGCACCCACGAACGCACTTTCGACACATCCATAACTCCATCACCACATGTCTCCTTCAACTGTCGATGAATTTCAATTGGTTTCACACCACGCAAATTCAGAAAACGAATGATTGCACGCTGTTCAAGTAAGGAAAACGTCGCCATTTTAAGTATTTAAAGCAGTTCTCATTCTCGCCGCTGGTGGTAAAATTCCATCTGCTGTACGCTGCTGCCATCTCTGGGACGCATTTTAAAACAATGCGCATGTTTCCTCCTCTTTCCAGTCCGGGGGAAAAACATCGGAGGCCTTAGAACTTGAATGCACCTCGTATTTAAGCCGATGGCAATGATACATTTTGAATGCCATACTGAAATACTGAGGAACAGTATTCTCTGTTTTGGCAGCACGTGTCTGCCTCAAGTCGATATCTATGCTGAATGGTTGTGCTTCGCAGTCTTGATTTGTGTCGCTAGTGATGATCATGCAAAACGTATAAGGGATGCAGAAGACAATTTTGCTTTGAACACCTCTAAAACAGGAGAAGAGGAACAGCGCGTTACTATGATCAAATGCTGAATTCGTCAACATCAGCTTCAGCACCACTGCAACGTCACTCCGATACCGTAAATAGATGTATGATGTGGCGCAACATATTGACGAACTGCAATGAGTTTAATATCTGTTCTACGCTACAACTTTTTTTTATAACGGCAAGAATAAGCATCTACGGTAATATAAAACATTCTCGAACTTCAGATTGCTTCAATTAAAGGCAAAACCTCCCCCTTTCGAAGATTACCTCCATCGTCTACGTCAGGAGCAACTGACGAAGTGAACTGCTGCTGTGGTGGACTTATATTTTCCACAGAAGGCTTCTGATTGGTCGCTGATTACGTAATGCTGTCGCGGATGGTGTCTACGTCTGCGACAGCATTACGTAATTACCGACCAATCAGAAGCCATCTATGTGATATACACACATCAAAAAGAGTTTTACGTCACCTCGGTTCCGAGAGTTTCGGAACATGTACAGAGAATTGGAATAGAGATCAACATAAACATCGTTTTCGCCCTTTTTATTGCTCATGATACATTGTATGTTGTATCACCATATAGCGAGACCTTCAAAGATGGTGGTCCAGACTGCGGTACACACCAATACCTCTAATACCCAATATCACGTCCTCTTGCACTGATGCATGCCTGTATTCGTCGTGGCATACTATCCACAAGGCACTTTGGTCAAGATTGTCCAACTGCTGAACGGCGATTTGGCGTAGACCCCTCAGAGTGGTTGGCAGGTCACGTCGTCCATAATCAGCCCTGTTCAGTCTATCCCAGGCATGTTCGATAGGGTTCATGTCTGGAGAACATGCTGGCCTCTCTTGTCGAGAAAGTTGTAACACCTCCGTTGTGTCCCGACCCGATCTGATAGAATAGCAGCCCAATATTTAATATTAATATGACCGTGTACCTAATGGGGCTGGTAATCGGAATTGACTGCTACGGAAGTTGTTACTTTCCAGTTCGTCCTGTTCAACACTGTAATAATGAAATGTCTGGTAACAAGAAAAACACCAACACAGTTTCCCTAATTATGAAACTATATTCGTCTCAAAAACACAAAAAAAGGAGACAGCCACTGCCTTCGTCATACATATCTAATTACGGCTAATCTCAGCACAGGCTTCTTCATTTTCCATTATCGTCACACGCTAATCCATCGCTGCATCCAACACTGCAATCCAACACTGCAATCCAAGGTGATGCCGGCGCGGCAGACGCGAAACCAAATATCGGCCCTAGAAATGTCACTGATCACTTTCGTAATAATACTTCTTCACCTTCCCGGTATTATTCTAGTACAAAGGGGTCTAACCACGGCGATGGCGACTCCCTTCTCCGTTAAAGCCTTGCATTTCAACCACTGGCCTCCACACACCTCTACCCGCAACATGGCACTGGAGCAACTCCACACTCGCTCTCGCAACACGACACAATCGATTGTTCACCCTATTGATCTGTGCCGAGTGCAAATTTATAGTAAGGGCCTACGGACCCCTTACATCCCCGCCCTCGAAAACTTCTTTGGAGCCTCTGGCGTAAAAGAATCGGCAAAAAAATTAGATATTATTACACCTGAACAAAACACACAGTGTAAATAATTAATGAAATTACAATTCACCAAATAATCCCTCGACTCCGGTAGAGGGCTGCCTCCCTAATAATATTCTACAAAAGGTTATTACATCTTACAAACATGGCATTGTCCAAATCACAATTTTCCATCAAGTAGCAATAATCCTCTATAGTCCATTTTGAATGTAACACACAACTTACAATCAAAAATTATTACGTGAACACATGACATATGAGTTATTATATTACAAATAATACCCTATTGGCTCTGGTAGCACACTGCCCCTACAGAAACATCCTACAACATCAATTAATATGGCATGGTAAATATTTTTACAAACTTATTTACATTCAATTACCAAAAGTCTTCACTTTCAAAGGTTTGTACGAGTCATTAACTACATATTTGTTATAACTTGCTACAGCAAAGACAAGAAAACAAACTAGTTGAATGCCAGCTACCCCTTTGGTATGCCGTCCTTTCAGCGGGGTTCCTGCCGTCCATTCTACTACCACTCTAACTTATAACTCACTTGGTCAACACGCATTAAAGTTAAGGAAGAAATTCACAACTGATTCATTTGAGTTTTTAACACAAGCAAAATTGAATATCGAAACTAAATATAGCATTTACTCCTTGATTTATGCAATTATTTTACAATCCCTCATACCTCTACAAACTCATCAATATTAAATGCTCCATTATACCAATAAATATGTCTTACATAACTACATGCATCACTATAACTAATGTGGTCACCCAATGAAAATACTTGACTTTGATAGCTAACTGGATACATGAATTACTCTTTACTCATGAGTTACCCTTTCTGTTTTATCAGCATACTCCAGATCAACATGTATACCTACAAATAACTTGCAAACAGATGTTGCTCATGTGCTAAATGACATACTTCAATACATCAAACATCTCATACTCAATACACTTCTTTACACATAACTCCCTCAATTTAACAGCAACTTCAACTGCAAATAAATGTGTATCTATCTTCAACCTACACCAATCCTCCATACACTTCAAAACTTCAAACATCTCATACTCAATACATATCATTACACATAAATCCCTCAACTTAACAGCAACATCAACTGCAAATGAATATATATCTTCAACTTACATCAGTTCTCCTTATTCGCTGCAATAACTACATAAACTTACTTCTCCAGGCTCCTTGGCCTCTCCGTTCATCATATTTCACATACATTTCATTACACATAACTCCTGCAACTTAACAGCAACTTCAACTGCAAATAAATATATATATTCAACCCACATCAATCCTCCATATACTTCAATACTTCAAACATCTCATACTCAATACACTTCATTACATATAACTCCCTTAACAGCAACTTCAATTGCAAATAAATTTACATCTTCAAACTACATCAACTCTCCATATTCGCTGCAATAACTGCATAAAAATATTACTCCAGGCTCCTTGGCCTCTCCGTTCATCATATTTCACATCATTTATTTAAACAACTATCTCCTCATGTATTTGTTTCTTTATATGCCATCCTAATTACAATCTGATACATTACTTCAATTCTTTTACAATTGCTTGACCTTTTCATGTCTCATAAAACAACTCTATAAGATTACATAAACTCTCATTTGACCAATTAGCTTCCCATCACATATTATAAACATTAGCTTTCTGATCTGATTCTCATTTTATTACTTCTGGCTCTAATAATTTTGCAATGTACTGACACTAAGCTGATTTTTGACTTATTGATTCTCTGACATCTCACACTCTACATCAACAGTAACTACTTGTCCTTATTTTAAGTCATTTATAAATTTACTACATGGTTCGTGACTGAATTACTTGGGTGGCCACTACCAATCCCAACTACTACACACTAACTTTCTTAACCTAAGGATAGAGAAAGATGGTAGAGGAGTGAAACTTGAAATGAGAAATAAAGTCTCACCCAGCTGGGAGTGTACCAGTCGCCACCTGGTATACCAGCAAAAGAGTTGCTGGCTCCCTACACCTAACTTTCTTCAATTCGTACCTCGTGATCCCTTTGTCTATCATCTCTTCTCTCATAATTCCTGCCATTATCATCATCATCTCTCCCATGATTGTTGTGAAACTGTTGATCATTGCCATGGTTCCTACGTCCATTACCCCCACCTCTACCTCTGTAATTTGGTGGGCCATTAAAACGAATTTGATGGTAATTATTTCCATCTTGGTTCTGATCACACATCTGATTGTTTTCCTGTGCACGAATAGTTTCTAATTGCTCCAATACTTCCATTACAGTATCTTTATCTTTAATCAGGCTCCCGGATACAGTTTCTTGCATTCTCCAGCTCAGTCTTCTTTTTATCGCTGATATCATTATGTCATCACTCAGGGGTGGTTCCAAGGTCTCATTCAATTCCCACAAATGTCCGGCAAACTCTCTCAGCGTTCCTCTCCATGTATTAAGTGACTTGCGGTGTAGTAGGTCCTCAACTGCTGCACACTGATGACTTTTGGACCAGTATTTCTTCAAGAAATCCCCTTCAAACTGATCATAACTAGTAGTCCCTCCCTTCTTCCTGACTCCCCAAGTGAAGGCCTCACCTTCCATCCTATCTATTGCAAATTGAATCTTGTCTGCGTCTTTGAAATGTGCTGGGAAAACTCCTTTTAACCATTTCATAAATATCATTGGGTGCAACCCTCCTTTCGGTTTAAACTTCTGCCCTGTATTATTTTGGACGTACCGATTATCACTCCTCATCAAGGTAACGACTCTACCTTCCCCAACGGTTAAAGTAGCATTGCTAATTCGTTTATCAATTTCTTCTGTCTTGCTCTCCAATTGTTGCACTCCCTGTTGTAACTGCCTGACCTCCATTGCAACCCCCTTGTTATCCTCTTCTCGTTGCACGGCTATAGCATTTCTCAGATTGACAGCCAGTTGGTTTTGCCTATCTCCTATCGCCTTAACCGCATCATTGCATTGTTT
Organism: Schistocerca americana; assembly: GCF_021461395.2. NCBI lineage: Eukaryota > Metazoa > Arthropoda > Insecta > Orthoptera > Acrididae > Schistocerca > Schistocerca americana. The sequence continues at coordinate 43,613,955 of NC_060124.1, forward strand.
CTGCATCTGCGTCACCTTGGCGATTCGATGATTGCAATTTGTTTCCACTTCGGTGATCCTTTCTCCCAATTCGGCTTTAGTTTCTTCAATATCGTCTTCTATCTTTTTTGTTAACTTTCCTTCCATCTTCTCCACGTCTCCCTGGACTTGGTCTATGCTCTTCTGTAGCTTACTCTCTCTCTCGTTGATGTCCATCTTCAGTCATTCTTGTAACTCCTGCATTTCCTTCTTCAGATTATATTCTATCTTCATTTGCGATGTTTTGATCTCTTGTGCTAGAGTTTCCTTAAATGATTTTTCTAAGCTTTCTTTGGTTTCTTGTAAATCTTCCTTTGTTCTCTAGTTTAGTTTAGCAAGTCTGCTAACATCGACCATTTATCCGCACCCTCTGAAACTGGCTTATCTCTCGTCATTTGTCCCGGTGTCTCGGGGTAACTAGTTGAATGTGCCAATAGGTTTTCTAATGACAATCCATAATCACTGATTCATGAATCATCTCTGTTTTCCTGTCCTATCCCTTTCCTTTCAACTACTGCCTCACAAACCTGCTTATATTCAGTAGACATTTTTGGTTTATTTTTAATGCACAGGCAAGTAATATAAAATAACCTCTAGTAACCCAAAACACTCCTAATTACCACTAAACTAATCATACAGTAACTGTAGTATCTTCAGTTAATCCCAAAATTGATACAATATGTATGAGTACTGAACATAACGACTCTCAAAACCTAATAATTTGAAATATCAATTTTCACATACACAGCTTATGTAAAATGTTTTAAATAAGACAAATAACACCATTCATTAAATCTATAAATGTAAAATCTCCAAAAACAATGGGCATATCTGTATAATCACCATTTAGACAGCGCAGTATGCATAAATAAGTATGCTATATTTCAGAGTATGTTTCGCAAACTTTTCGGAAATTACTGTAATTGGGCACTTGTCCTAAGGTAAAACACAGTTTAAAACTGTTTATTTGTTGTGAAGACAGTATACTACAATTAATGTTATGCTAACCAGTTGTCTTCATTCACCAACTGATGTTACCACGAGTCGCGATGTTTTGACGTTTGAAGTGGGCATGGCGCTGTACTGCCGCCGGAGCCACGTGAAGTCGCGCTGAAAATCTGTGGCGAGTCGTTGTAGTTCTCAGTCGGCCGCTCTGTGGCGCTGCAGGCGGGCGTAGTTTGTAGTTCGGCCGCTAGATGCCAGGTTGGCGCTCAGAGTCTCGAAGTCGCGCTGATCGCTGTCCAGTGTAGTGCGTCTGCGTCTGGCCTACTCCTTGCACAGGTAGTTGGGATGACATATGAAATCACCTCACGGATCGAAGCTCTTTGGCGCAGCTGCTGCACGGGTCTGCATGACGTCATTCAACAATTGCGTCGGCACATAAATTGTCGCCTGCATAACAGTTTATGGGTCCACTTGAAGTTGCTCGATTTTCATTATTCAAAAAGCAATTTCGATCATAACGTTACTACTAAACACTTCTTTAAAAGCTTCTGTGACGAATTCTTAGCTCGTTTTGTTGTGGTAATGTTCACACGTGTTTTTCTTTAGTGTTCACTTTTCACAGTTTTTCGTGCGGATCTACGCGTTAGCACATTATAACACAGTTTATCGACACTATTACTCTTATCTAATATGGCGAGAAAAACAGTTTATTCACAATCGTAAGATGCTATTATTTCGTATTGTTGTAGATGCACTGTTTCTTGTCGCGATTTTAAAGTTTATACTCTGTCTTCATCCGAAATTGAAAAATACTTTCTCGCGTTAAGCAAGATAAAATTACCTATTGTTCTTTACGATTTGTCCAAAGATTGCGATTGTCCTTTCACGGTAAGCCAAGGTGTAACACCTCCGTTGTGTCCCGACCCGATCTGATCGAATAGCAGCCCAATATTTATTATTAATATGACCGTGTACCTAATTGGGCTGGTAATCGGAATTGACTGCTGCAGAAGTTGTTACTTTCCAGTTCGTCCGCTACGGTCGCAGGTTCGAATCCTGCCTCAGGCATGGGTGTGTGTGATGTCCTTAGGTTAGTTAGGCTTAAGTAGTTCTACGTTCTAGGGGACTGATGACCACAGCAGTTAAGTCCCATAGTGCTCAGAACCATTTGAACCATTTTGAACCAGTTCATCCTGTTCAATACTGTAATAATGAAATGTCTGGTAACAAGAAAAACGCCAACACAGTTTCACTAATTACGAACCTATATTCTTCTCAAAAACACAAAAAAAGTAGACAGCCACTGCCATCGTCATACATATCTAATTACGGCTAATCTCAGCACAGGCTTCTTCATTTTCCATTATCGTCACACGCTAATCCATCACTGCATCCAACACTGCAATCCAACACTGCAATCCAAGGTGATGCCGGCGCGGCAGACGCGAAACCAAATATCGGCCCTAGAAATGTCACTGATCACTTTCGTAATAATACTTCTTCACCTTCCCGGTATTATTCTAGTACAAAGGGGTCTAACCACGGCGATGGCGACTCCCTTCTCCATTAAAGCCTTGCATTTCAACCACTGGCCTCCACACACCTCTACCCGCAACATGGCACTGGAGCAACTCCACACTCGCTCTCGCAACACGACACAATCGATTGTTCGCCCTATCGACCTGTGCCGAGAGCAAACTTATAGTAAGGGCCTACGGACCCCTTACAATGTCCTTCACAAGATGTGCGCGATGTGGGCGTGAATTGTCGTCCATGAAGACGAATGCCTCGCCAATATGCTGCTGATATGATTGCACCATCGGTCGGAGGATAGAATTCACGTATCGTACAGTCATTACGGCGCCTTTCATGATCACCAGCGGCGTACGTCGGCCCCATATAATGCCACCTCAAAACAACAGGGAATCTCCACCTTGCTGCACTCGCTGGACAGTGTGTCTAAGGCATTCATCCTGACCGGGTTGCCTCCAAACACGTCTCCGACGATTGTCTGGTAGAAGGCACATGCGACACTCATCAATGAAGAGAACGTGATGCGAATCCTGAGCGGCCCATTCGGCATGTTGTTGGGCCCATCTGTACCACGCTGCATGGTGTCTTGGTTGCAAAGATGTACCTCGCCATGGATATTGGGAGTGAAGTTGCGCATCATGCAGCCTGTTGCGCACAGTTTGATTCGTAACACGACGTCCTGTGACTGTACGAAAAACGTTATTCAACATGGTGGCGTTGCTGTCAGGGTTCCTCTGAGCCATAACCCGTAGGTAGCGGTCATTCACTGCAGTAGTAGCCCTTGGGCGGCTTGCGCGAGTCATGTCATCGACACTTCCTGTTTCTCTGTATTTCCTCCATGTCCTAACGACATCGCTTTGGTTCACTCCGAGACAGCTGGCCGAAGTGGCCGTGCGGTTAGAGGCGCTGCAGTCTAGAACCGCAAGACCGCTACGGTCGCAGGTTCGAATCCTGCCTCGGGCATGGATGTTTGTGATGTCCTTAGGTTAGTTAGGTTTAACTAGTTCTAAGTTCTAGGGGACTAATGACCTCAGCAGTTGAGTCCCATAGTGCTCAGAGACATTTGCCATTTGCACTCCGAGACACTTGGACACTTCCCTTGTTGAGAGCCCCTCCTGACACAAAGTAACAATGTTGACATGATCGAACCGCGGTTTGACCGTCTAGGCATGGTTGAACTACAGATAACACGAGCCGTGTACCTCCTTGATGTGATTATGTAGGCTTTCCCAGCGTAATAAGTCTTGAAAGTCTCTTCGGGTTTGCTGCCGGATCCTAAAATCAACTTGACTCGATATTTCGGCGATCCAACTGTTCGCCATCTTCAGGAAATGCTGCTTCTGCTGATGAGTCCCGCTGAGAACTGACGCAAGATTGCAATTCGACGTCCTGTATAGGCCACCGTCCAGTACACGGCGCATGCGCCGCCCATCACGGTTTCTGCCTTCCAAAACAGGGAGGTGGCGCCGCCCTTAGTGAAACACTGCTGGCAACGATATATCTCAATCAAGGCCGCACTGAAGAACGTTCAGTTTTTATCCGTGTACCTCTTTCCTGGTGGGATCAGTTCCTGATCAGCTGTCGGACACCCTCCGTCTAAAAGGCGCTGCTCATGCATTGTTGTTTAAATGTTTGGGCAGGTTTAGTGACATCTGTGAACAGTCAAGGGGACTGTGTCTGTGATACAATATCCACAGTCAACGCCAATCGTCAGGAGTTCTGGGGACCGGGGTGATGCAAAACTTTTTTTGATGCTTTTAAAACGTCAACAAAGCAGCAGTTCGTCAGTTGCTTCTGACGAAGACGAGGTAATGATCGAAAGCTCTAGTTTTTACGCTGAAATGACATGGCAAGAACTTCGAGGATGATTTACACAACACTGAGTCTCGTCTACTGTTTTAGTTCAAAATATCTACCTCCAAGTTTTTTATTTGCTTACTTTTTATTCATTTTATCGGCTTTCGGGTCGCGCTCATTTATCCATCTCAGTAATGGAAAGATGATGCAACAACGCACTGGAGACGAGTTTCTTGTTAGTTACAACGATGCAAACTTAAGGCAAGACAACACCTAATACCCAAGCGAAGAAAATATTTGATCTAGCCGGGAACCAAACCCGGCCCTCTTCGGTAAGCAGTCTACTGTGCTGACCGCGCAGAGGAGCGGACCACTTCCGCCTTCAAAGACTTTGCACTAACGCGAGTACCTTACCTGCGCTGCTGGAGCAGGCGTTCCATATATGTCCACATCTATATACTCGTACTCTAACGTATGCTAATGACACGAAAAACTGTGACCATTACCCACCGCGTAATTTAATGCAGCCTGTAGGCGTAGCGGGTACGTTATGCGATAAGAAACGTTTATAAGCAGAACAGAGACAAATGGGGAATCATTGTAGAGATGACGCCGTCCTGCAAATGGGGATATTGCCCTTTAACAAAGGGCAGATTTGGAGACTGTTATCACCCGGCGCCTGGAAACAAGCATCACGAAAACTGCAACGTTCGTTGGCACGTACGGGGAAGTTGTTGAATGATGGTGGCACCAGTGGTAGACAGCAAGTTGTTAGATGTCCACGCCGCGTCTCGTAACGTGAAGCTCGGAAGCTCTCCCGTTCATTGAAGTTGGATAGGCAGAAATGGTGGTGCACGCACAAGTGTTTGGGAGCACACATTGTAAAAACTACGGCTCCGAAACAGACGACCATCACTGAACGGCGTCGTTATTTGCGATTGCAGTGGGCGCAGGGTCATCTAGATTGGGCCTTAGAACAAATGAAACTTGTTTCCTTGTCTAATGAATCGAATTTCGTATTACGTTAAGCCCATAGTCGTTTCTAGATACGCCATCATTCATGCGAAGGCCTCAGTGGAAACTTGTTTCCTTGTTGAATGAATCGCATTTCTTGTTACATCAAGCCCACAGTCGTCTCTGGATACACCTTCATCCACGCAAAGGCCTGCTCGAAACATGGACGGCCTCTGGACGCATGAACTGGCGGGTCAGTATTATGCAATGAGGAAAATTTCCTGGGCTTCCATCATACTTGTGGTAGTAACCGAAGGCACCATAGGTGAACGTTACTGCCGACCTCTCGTTCCATTCATGCTTGATGGTTTTCCCGACGACGATGTCGTCTTCCAGCAGTATAACTCTCCGTGTGACAAGACCAGAATCGTACTATAGTGATTTGATGGGCTTCTTGGTGAACTCCCGTTGATGTCTTGATCACCGGATTCGCCTGATATCAAAGCGATAGAACACATCTCGGAAACTGTCGGACGTCAAGTCTGCGCCCGGGACCACCTGCTCCTCAATTACCGTATTTTCTTTAACCCATTACGTTGAAGTAAAGTTTTAGCATACAACCGCTGTTAATGCATAGCTGAAAGTCAGAAATCTCCACCCGAATGAACAGTCTTCCGATCATTGTCGAATGTCTTCAAGATGTTGCTACTGCTTCTGAGGGAAATAGTTGTCCATCCTAAATATTGTAAGTCCCGTGGGCCAACTGCTATCCGGAACTTAGGTCTAAGTTTGAGCTATATCACTCCCACTATGAACACTGTTTCTCCATTGTACCTGTATCGCACTACTTGCTCCTTCTCAGCGACTTATATGGGATCTAGCATCCCTCTAGTGTTCGTGATATTGCAAATAATTACAAGACACCAGTAAAATGCACAAAATCTATGGTCTTGGAGCTACAGTGCCCTGAGGTATATCAAAACGCGCAGCATTCTGTGTACTTTACATGTGAAAACAGACTGCAGTCTGCTAGATTTTGTATTATTACAGAACATGGTTTCTAATCGTTGTAAGGCGGAAGCCGGTAACAAATACACTACTGGCCATTAAAATTGCTACACAACGAAGATGACGTGCTACAGACGCGAAATTTAGCCGACAGGAAGAAGATGCTATGATTTGCAAACGATTAGGTTTTCAAAGAATTCACACTAGGTTGGCTACGGTGGCGACACCTACAACGTGCTGACATGAGGAAAGTTCCCAACCGATTTCTCTTACACAAACAGCAGTTGACCGGCATTGCCTGGTAAAACGTTGTTGTGATGCCTCGTGTAAGGAGGAGAAATGCGTACCATCACGTTTCCGACTTTGATAAAGGTCAGATTGTAGCCTATCGAAATTGCGGTTTATCGTATCGCGACACTGCTGCTCGCGTTGGTCGAGATCCAATGACTGTTAGCAGAATATGGAATCGGTGGGTTCAGGAGGGTAATACGGAACGCCGTACTGGATTCCAACAGCGTTGTATCACTAGCGGTCGAGATGACAACCATCTTATCCGCATGGCTGTAACGGATCGTGCGGCCACGTCTCAATCCCTGAGTCGACAGGTGGGGACGTTTGCAAGACAACAACCATCTGCACGAACAGTTCGACGACGTTTGCAGCAGCATGGACTATCAGCTCGGAGACCATGGCTGCGGTTGCCCTTAACGCTGTATCACAGACAGGAGCGCCTGCTATGGTGTACTCGACGACGAACCTGGGTGCACGAAAGGCAAAACGTCATTTTTCGGAAGAATCCAGGTTCTGTTTACAGCATGTTGATGGTCGCATCCCTGTTTGGCGACATCGCGGTGAAAGCATATTGGAAGCGTGTATTCGTCATCGCCATCGGTTACACGTCTCGGTCACCTCTTGTTCGCATTGACGGCACTTTGAACAGTGGACGTTACATTTCAGATGTGTTACGACCCGTGGCTGTACCCTTCATTCGAACCCTGCGAAACCCTACATTTCAGCAGGATAATGCACGACCGCATGTTACAGGTACTGTACGGGCCTTTCTGGATACAGAAAATGTTCAACTCCTGCCCTGACCAGCACATTCTCCAGATCTCTCACCAATTCAAAACGTCTGGTCAATGGTGGCCGAGCAACTGGCTCGTCACAATACGCCAGTGACTACTATTGACGAACTGTGGTATCGTGTTGAAGGTGCATGGGCAGTTGTACCTGTACACGCCATCCAAGCTCTGTTTGACTCAGTGCCCAGTCCTATCAAGGCCGTTATTTAGCCAGAGGTGGTTGTTCTGGGTACTGATTTCTCAGCATCTATCCACCCAAATTGCGTGAGAATGTAATCACATGTCAGTTCTAGTATAATATATTTGTCCAATGAATACCCGTTTATCATCTACATTTCTTCTTGGTGTAGGAATTTTAATGGCCAGTAGTGTATGTATTAAAATGAAGCGCGCAGAATCACGGTTGGGGGTGGGGGGGAGTGGAGGGGGACCTTGTGCTCGGTTCCTATTTCAGCTAGAAACATGGGGTGAGAAGTTTGTATAGCCATTCGAGATTATGTCCTAAACTGTTGCTATGTTACAGTACATTAAGTGAGGCTTGAATGACGAACCTAAGCCGGCTCCCAGGCAAATTGTGCGAATCGATTAATTCCTTTTGCCAAAGATCTTAAGTGGGGTAAAATTAATGCTTACAGCGGCCCCATTTGTATGCGCAATCTCGGATTATACGTGCAAAAGCAGTCACACTCGTTTGTGTTTTAAGAGCAAAAACAGTCACCCTAAAGTAACTCCGGGCTGGAGGGAGACTGATGGTTCAAATTTGGTCCGCTGGTGTATCGGACGTTGGTGTAAGATAAGTTTTAACTATTTGAAAAAAATATTGTTTCGTTTGGATTTTACGTTCAAAATACTCTGCGAGGTTTTTGAAGCGCGTCCCTTCCATATTTTAAACTTGTACGAATTGGTTCGAAATTCGGACGAATTTTGATAAATGGACAATGTGAAAATGATTTACTTTCATCAAAAAATTTTCATCCGTTACCGAGATACGATGGTTTAAATACGAGCTAAAGTTGCAAGTAAAATTTGGTCTTGTAACCTGAAAGCGCGGAAACGGTTTACAGTGAATCATATTCATAAAAAATGAATTCGTACTATAAATTGAAAACTTGCTCTCAAAAGCTTTATCCAAATTTTACGTCCAAAAAAACAATTAATTGAATTTTTTTACCCCCACTTCTATGTTTTGAACTTGTATCAGTCGGTTCAAATTTAGTACGAAGGGGGGCAAATACGTCGTATCGTTGTTTTGTGAAAGCTTTATCCGTTGCTACGATATAGCAGTCTAAATTTGCACACATAATGCAAGTAAACTTCGGTTTTATGCGGATCGCACGTGCTGAGTCTCTTTAAACTGACACAGAGGATAATGAAAAAATATTACTGTAATATAAGAAGCGCCTGCAAAAATCTTTCCTCGTTCGGGTTTTACGTGCGAAACATCACGCGATACCAAGTGAAACGGTATTTTGGAGAAATGTGTTGCATTTTAAGAACTTTATTTGGATATAAATAAAAGAACTGGTTATTGCAATGGATTATGGTTTAGATGTTTATTCTTTACAGATTTTAGTCACCAGCGGGTTAAAATCATTGAAAAATATTTGGATTTGAAAAAAAAAATGAAGGTACCAAACCAAAATTATGTCCAGCACTGTACAAAATCATGTACTGTTTGATAGAGCATATAAAGCTTTATTGACGATCACGCAGAAAATTAAACTAACCCCAAAATTACTATAAAAATTATTGTCAGCTCAAATACCACCTTATTTCTAACAAAAAAGCTACTACTGTCTTGTAGAAAGTTTATTTTCTGACGAAACAAACTTAAATTCGTCAGCTTACGATCAGTATTGAAATGTTGATAGTATTTGGTCGTAGATACGTTGCTTCGCAGGTCTTCTGCTTTTTCCAGTCAGCACACTCAATTCGGATTGGTTGTTGGAACACTCACGCCAAAATTATTCACGTGAATGTTTCTATCGGCGGTTTCTTAATTTGCAATTTTTGTTATTACCTATTTTAAATAACCATTGACGAAAATCTTACAATCACAAAGAATAACAACGTGTGTGCTTTTCACTAGTTTATTATTGGTTGCGCGAATCGTTCAGCTTCCAATACAGTAAGCTTTCAGTAAGTTCACCTACTTAATATGGTCGTATCGTAACTTTATCTACATAATAGAAACTGTTTATCTGGATATCGTAAACTCCGTGCAGTATTTAATATTTAGTTCGGTATCTGGTATGTATGTTTCCAACTACACTGAAGCGTCGAAGAAACTTGTATAAGCAAGCGTATTCAAATACTGAGAAATGTGAACATGTAGAATACGGCGCTGTGGTCGGCAACGCCTATATAAGGTAAGTGTCTGGTGCAGTTGTTAAGTTGCTTACTGCTGCTAAAATGTCAGATTATCAAGATTTAAGTGAGTTTGAACGTGGTGTTATAGTCGCCGCATGAGCGACGGGACACAGCATCTCCGAGGTAGCGACGAAGTGGAGATTTTCCCGTACGAACATTTCACCAGGTACCGTGAATATCAGGATTCCAGTAAAACTTCAAATCTCCGACATCGCTGATGCCGGAAAAAGATCCTGCAAGAACGGGACCAACGACGACTGAAGAGAATCGTTCAACGAGACAGAAGTGCAACTCTTCCGTAAATTGCTGCAGATTTCAATGCTAGACGATCAACAAGAGTCAGCGTGCGAACCATTCAACGAATCATCATAGATATGGGCTTTCGGAGCCGAAGGCCCACTCGCGTACCCTTGAAGACTGCACGACACCAAGCTTTAGGCCTTGCCTGTGCCTGTCAACACCGACATTGGACTGTTGATCTACAACTACTCTGCAAATCACATTTAAGTGGCTGGCAGAGGGTTCATCGAACCATCTCTGCAATTTTCTGTTATTCCAATCTTGTGTAGCAGGCGGAAAAAAAAAAAAACGAACACCTATACGTCTCCGTGCGCGCTCCGATTTCCCTAATTTTATTATGGTGATCGTTTCTAGCTATGTAGGTCGGCATCAAGAAAATATTTTCGCATTCAGAGGAGAAAGTTGGTGATTGAAATTGCGTGAAAAGATACTGCCGCAATGAAAAACGCCTTTGTTTTAATGATGTCCACTCCAAATCCTGTATTATTTCAGTGACAGTTTCTCCCCTGTTTCGCGATGATAAAAACGTGCTGGCGTTTCTTCAACTTTCTCGAAGTACTCCGTCAATCCTAACAGGTACGGATCCCTCCCCGCCCAGCAGTATTCTGAAAAGAGGACGGACAAGCGTGGTGTAGATAGTCTTTTTAGTAGATCTGTTACATTTTCTAAGTGTCCTGCCAATAAAACGCAGTCTGCCGTTAGCCTTCCCCACAACACTTCCTATGTCTTCTTTCTAATTTAAGTTGTTCACAATTGTAATTCCTAGGTATTTAGTTGAATTTACGGTCTTTAGCTTTGACTAATTTGTCGTGTAACCGACGTTTAACGGATTTCTTTTAGCATTCATGTGGATGACTTCACACTTTTCGTTATTTATGGTCAACTGCCAATTTTCGCACCATTCAGATATCTTTGCAATTTTATTTTATCTTCCTATGTCTTTACTTGTCGATAGACGACAGCGTCATCTGCAAACAACATAAGACGGCTGTTCAGATTGTCTCCCAAATCGTTTATATAGGTAATGAACAGCAAAATGCCTATAACACTACCTTGGTGAACGCTAAAAATCACTTCTGTTTGACTCGATGACTTTCCGTCACATACTACGAACTGTGACCTATACCTGAGACGATATTCCATAAGCACGCAATATCACAACAAGCAGCTTATATGTTACATATCGACGTTAATGAAATGGGTCCGTAATTTAGTGGCTTATTCCCACTACCTTTCTTGAATATTGGTGTGACCCGTGCAACTTTCCAGTCTTTGGGTGCGGATCTTTCGTCGAGCGAACGGTTGTTAAGTGTACAGTTATTGCATAAGCATACTCCGAAAGGAATCTAATTGGTACAGAATCTGGACAGGAAGACTTGCTTTTGTTAATTGCTTCAAGTTGTTTCACTGCTCAGAGGATATCTGCTTCTACATTCTCAAGTTGGCAGCTGTTCTTCATTCGAATTCTGAAATATTTACTTCGTCTTCTTAGGTGAAGGAATTTCGGAAGGCTGGGTTTAGTAACACTGCTTTGGCAGCACTGTCGTCGATAGTATCTCAATTGCTATCACGCAGAGAAGGCATTGATGTGTCTTGCTGCTAGCATACTTCATATATGACCAGAATCTCTATGGATTTTCCGCCAGATTCTGAGAGAAAGTTTCGTTCTGGAATCTATTATAAGCATCGCGCATTGAAGTCCGCACAAATTTCGACCTTCTGTAAAAGACAGCCAATCTTGGAGATTTTGCGTCGGTTTAAATTTGGCATGTTTTTTGTCGTTGCTTCTGCAACAGTGTTCTGACCGATTTTGTGTACTAAGGAGGATCAGGTTCGTCGTTTGTTAATTTATTTGGTATAAATCTCTCAATTTCTGCCGATACTGTCTCTTTGAATTCAAGCCACATCTGGTCTACACTTACATTATTAATTTGGAAGGGGTGGAGATCGTCTGTTAGGAAGACATCAAGGGAATTTTTATCTGCTTTTTGAATAGGTGTATTTTTCGTTTATTTCCCAGTATCCGTTTTGATGCTCGTTATTAGCTCAGTATTATTTGTTGCTAAAAGGTCAAGTATGTTTTCACAACCGTTTACTATTCGCGAGGGGGTCATGAACTAACTGCTCGAAATTACGGGGTTATTACAAATGATTGAAGCGATTTCATAAATTCACTGTAGCTCCATTCATTGACATATGGTCACGACACACTACAGATACGTAGAAAAACTCGAAGTTTTGTTCGGCTGAAGCCGCACTTCAGGTTTCTGCCGCCAGAGCGCTCGAGAGCGCAGTGAGACAAAATGGCGACAGGAGCCGAGAAAGCGTATGTCGTGCTTGAAATGCACTCACATCAGTCAGTCATAACAGTGCAACGACACTTCAGGACGAAGTTCAACAAAGATCCACCAACTGCTAACTCCATTCGGCGATGGTATGCACAGTTTAAAGCTTGTGGATGCCTCTGTAAGGGGAAATCAACGGGTCGGCCTGCACTGAGCGAAGAAAAGGTTGAACGCGTGCGGGCAAGTTTCACGCGTAGCCCGCGGAAGTCGACGAATAAAGCAAGCAGGGAGCTAAACGTACCACAGCCGACGATTTGGAAAATCTTACGGAAAAGGTTAAAGGAGAAGCACTTCTTAAACAGGAGATTGGAAAACCGATGGATCGGTCGTGGTGGAGATCATGATCAACAATTCATGTCATGGCCTCCACGTCTCCCGGCTTAACCCCATGCGATATCTTTCTGTGGGGCTATGTGAAAGATTCAGTGTTTAAACCTCCTCTACCAAGAAACGTGCCAGAACTGCGAGCTCGCATCAACGATGCTTTCGAACTCATTGATAGGGACATGCTGTGCCGAGTGTGGGAGGAACTTGATTATCGGCTTGATGTCTGCAGAATCACTAAAGGGGCACATATCGAACATTTGTGAATGCCTAAAAAAACTTTTTGAGTTCTTGTATGTGTGTGCAAAGCATTGTGAAAATATCTCAAATAATAAAGTTATTGTAGAGCTGTGAAATCGCTTCAATCATTTGTAATAACCCTGTATTTTCAGGGAATGCGTGTAGCATAATTTCGGATGATGGTTTATGCATACCTCCAGAATTAAACATGTATTTTCGCCAACATATCAAGGGTAAATAAAGTCACCACCAACTATAATTGTATGAGTCGGGTACGTATTTAAAATCAAAGTCAACTTTTCTATGAACCTTTCAGCAATTGTATCCTCTGAATTGGGAGGTTGGTAAAGGATCGTGACAAGATAAAATTCTTCTAACAGCAACAAACACGCCACCGCCAAATGTGTTTAGCTTATCCTTTCGGAATACCGTTAGGTTCTTCGCAAAAAGTTCAGCTGAAATTATCTACGGATTTAGCCGGCTTTAAGGACCATTAATGATTTGAGCATCAGAGCTTTCTACTAGCGCTTGTAGCTCTGGTACTTTCTCAACACAGCTACGACAGTCTACATTCTTCCTGTGTTCGGCCTGCATCCTTTGTGACTGAGGCCCTTTTTATGTTTTCCAGAGATCCTCCAAACTAATACACTGCCCAGTCCACGCCACACAGCCCCTGCTACCCATGTAGCCGCCTCCTGCGTGTAGTGGACTCCTGACCTATTCAGCGGAACCCGAAACCCAACCACCCTATGGCATAAGTCGAGGAATCTGCAGTCTGTGCCTCTGATTCAGACCATCCAATCGGCTAAGTACCAAAGGTCCGCAATCGGGACTGTCGCCTATACTGCAAACGGTCAGCTCGAAACCAGAGTGAAGCTCTTCCGATCCAAAGTGACACACATCGTTGGTACCGACGTGAGCCACCACCTGCAGTTAGCTGCACCCTGTGCTTTTCATGGCATCTGGAAGGACCCGTTCCACGTCTGGACTGACTCCACCTGGTGTGCATATGGAGTGCACATTGGCCTTCTTCCCATTCTTGGCTGCCATGTCCCTAAAGGACCCCATAACGCGCCTAACGTTGTAGTTCCCAACTATCAATAATCTCATCCTCTGTGATGCCCGGATCTTGCAGGCTGAGATGTATCCTGTGAAATAGGACAGGTGACTGCATCTGGCTGAGCGACAGTGTCAGCCACAGACAGCACGTGGAACTTGTTGGTCAGACTAACTGGGAAGGCCTTATGTGCGGCTCCCTGGGAAATCTTTCGCCACCTGCCACGCCCTGAGACGACCTCCCACTCGACCACAAGTAAGGGGTCAACCTCAGTGCGAGCAATAACAGGGCTGGCTAGCGGTGAGGACCGATCAGAGGACTCGGACGTGCTGGACGTCTGTTGAAACTCCACTGCCGGCTCACAACAGTGGTGCCCATCCACTGCAGCTTCAAGGTGTGGAGCCGAAGCCATCACTGCGTGGAGATAGAGCGAGGTGTCACCAACTCGGCTCGCATCCGCACACAACACTACCCAGATAAACGGACTACTGGCACGTGCTGCAGAAGTCTACTGTAGATGCTGACGAAAACGTAGGAACTATGTCTGATAAATTAGATTAATGTGGAGAGGTTCAAAACCCGAAATATTGAAGCAGTCATATGAGACTAAATAATTCGCCCCTGATTATGAACTTATAATATGTCGCAAACTGGGTTTACTCTCCGACGCAGACCACAACGCGAAAACTGTGGCTAACTCTAGAAACTGAACTATCAAGGCTTACACAAGAAATTATACAATTCGCTCATCGGTTGGAACTCTTAACAGACACAAAATAAGTTATTTTCCTATTCTTGCGTCTGTCTCGGCCTGTCGCTGCTGCCTGACTGGAAACATGTTGCCTGACGAGTCTCGTTTTGAACTGTAGCCAGTGGATGGACGTGTGTGGACGTGGAGACAACCTCATGAATCCATGAACCCTGCATGTCAGCAGGTGACTGTTCAAGCTGGTGGAGGCTCTATAATGGTGTGGGGCGTGTGCAGTTGGAGTAATGTGGGGCTCCTGATACGTCTAGACACGACTCTGGCAGGTGACACGTACGTAAGCATCCTGTCTGATAACCTGCACACATTACTGTGCATTGTGCATTCCGACGGACTTGGGCAATTCCAGGAGGAAAATGCGACATCCCACACATCCAGAATTGCTACATAGTGGCTCCAGGAACATTCCTCTGCGTTTAAACACTTCCGATGGCCACCAAATTCCCCAGACATGAGCATTATTGAGCATTCTGGGATACCTTGCAAAGTTCCCCTTGTATTCTTAGGGATTTATGGTCAGCCTTGCCGGATTCATGGTGTCTGTTCCCTCCAACACTACTTCAGACATTAGTAGAGTCCATATCACATCGTGTTGCGGCACTTCTACGTGCTCGGAGGGGCTCTACACGTTAGTAGGCGGGTCTACCAGTTTCTTTTCCTCTTCAGTGCATTTTGTGCTCTGTATTAAGTTTTTTTGTTCTTTCATATGTTTGCATGAACGAATAAAATTTGTGCAACAATAAAACGAAAAGTAAACAATTTTTTAAACTAAATAAATAATAAAAGCAACAAAAAATTTAAAAAAACCTTCTGCTAGCATGTCACCTTGACATGATGGTGAGCCTTGTGTTCTCTGAGGAAACAAAATGAAAAATGCCCCTATCACAACACAAAAGGTCGAATATGTTCTCAGCAGAGTTAGGAACGTAACAGAAAGGCAGCTTCGAAGATATTAGAATTAAAACATCCTGACATATTCGCGCTTTCTTACGCCTTATCAGCACTTCCGTGCAGTGAGCTCATTAGACTGCAAATGTTAGCATACCTGCATCTTGCAATTTATGGGCGAAAGCCCCGTTTCTAGTGCCCAAAATTAAAAAGATTCGCTAGCTATAGTGAACTATATACGAGGTGCGGCTAGAAAAAAACCGGACTGATGCTGGAAAAAACATTTATTTACAATTATTTACAATTTCATGTTATCTCCTTCAATGTACTCTCCTCCTCGGTCTCTACACCGCTCCATACGAATTTTCCACTGTTCATAGCAATGCTGCAGATCATTTTCGGTAAGTCCATACATTACTTCCGTCGCTTTTTCTTTTACTGCTTCAACAGTCTCAAATCTAATTCCTTTCAAGGCTGACTTGACTTTAGGGAAAAGAAAAAAGTCACAGGGGGCCAAATCAGGTGAGTAGGGTGGATGATCTAAGATGGGAATGTTGTGTTTTGCCAAAAACGTCTTCACTGACAACGCACTGTGAGCTGGGGCATTGTCTTGGTGAAGGATCCATGACTTTTTTCTCCACAAATCGTTCCGTTTTCTCCGTACTCGCTCACGTAGGGTAGCCAGGACGCTAATGTAGTAATGCTGATTCACTGTTTGTCCCTCTGGTACCCAATCAATGTGCACAATCCCTTTGATGTCAAAAAAAAAAAAAAAAAAAAAACAATCATCATTGCCTTGAATTTCGATTTTGACATTCGTGCTTTTTTTGTCGTGGAGAACCAGGAGTTTTCCAATGCATCGATTGGCGTTTAGTTTCGGGATCGTAAGTAAAAAACCACGATTCATCGCAAGTAATAACATTTTGTAAGAAGGTGGGATCACTTTCAATGTTTTCCAGGATGTCAGAACAAATCATTCTTCGGCGTGCCTTCCGTTCAATTGTGAGACACTTTGGAACCATTTTTGAACACACTTTGTTCATGTTGAAACTTTCATGAAGAATCTGCCTAACACTTTCCTTGTCAACTCCTGTTAACTCAGACACTGCTCTGATTGTTAAACGGCGATCTTGTCGAACAAGTTTACCGATTTTTTCAATGTTTGCATCAGTTTTTGCTGACAATGGTCTGCCAGTGCGAGTGTCATCTCTGGTGTCTTCGCGGCCATCTTTAAATCGTTTAAACCACTCAAACACATGTGTTCGCGATAAACAATCATCGCCGTACACTTGTTGTAACATTACAAACGTTTCACTTGCAGATTTTCCTAGTTTGAAACAAAATTTGATGTTAACACGCTGTTCTTTCTGTACACTCAACATTTTCCGACGCACAGACAAAACGTCAACTACTTAAAACAGACGCCACGGGCAGACTGAGTGCAGGAGGCAGATGAAACTCGAGCAGTAGGCGGAGCGAGAGTCACGTGACAGGCCACGCGACTTCCAGCCTTATTGCATTCGTTTTATTGTTTCACCAGTACTAGTCCGGTTTTTTTCTAGCGACACCTCGTATAATATCATATGGCTGAAGACCGTACATGTAATACCTAAAAAGTTTCTCTGGAGGTGGATAAAATTTATGGGGATGGATTTGTTGCTAATAGAACGCTAAAAGTATTTTTTCGATACCTGGTGGGGTGGGGGGTCTTGATTTTTTTCCCAGAAGGGATCATTTCTCCCAGAAAACCACCCCATGTTACTTGTACAATGAGGGTTCTAAGAGCACATAGACACAAATTTATGATCTTCTAGAAGGAAGGATGCATCTACAGTATGGAGTACGAGGCAGTAGGGGTGGATCTGTAATTGGAAGCATTCCAGAGAGGGGCTCGTGCATCGTACACTTTAATGCCACGTTGTGTGTTACTGCACGACATGACAAAGGCCGTATTGGAAGACATGATGGCCTGTGTCATGTTATACCACATTACATCATATACCATGTTATTTTACTTGACACAATGCATTATATTGCATGACGTAGGTACTAACAAGTAAAAAAGCGCTAATACGTCAAGATGTTTTAATTTAAATGTCGTTAAATCAGGCAAATGGTTCAAATGGCTCTGAGCACTATGGGACTTAACTGCTGTGGTCATCAGTCCCCTAGAACTTAGAACTACTTAAATCTAACCAACCTAAGGACATCACACACATCCATGCCCGAGGAAGGAATCGAACCTGGGACAGCAGCGGTCGCGCGGTTCCAGACTGTAGCGCCTAGAACCGCTAGGCCACTCCGGCCGGCTAAAGCAGCCACATAAGTCGAAAAGCGCTTATTTTACACCCATAACTCTGCGCAGCCCATACTCGCCTTTCTTGTGCTATGATAGTAGTATTTTTCATTTCGGTTATAGTATTCGGAGACACATTTAGGTAGGTCAGTATTTAAGGTCCAAGGGGCAGAAGTGGTTGCTTGTAAACTTTTCGATTAAGTTCCAAACAACTTCGTCTCAATTACCAGAAATTACCATTTATTTTTCCATCATTCGGCAGTATAAATAGGAAGTATTTTTCGGTTTTACTCTCTCGATCGAAATGCATGAGGAATCAACGCTCACTATGTTTTTTTCTTGGGTGAGAGCCCCAGGTACTCACGACCGCTCATACCCTACGAAGACCCACTCAAGCGGCTTGAGCCTTGTTTGTCAGTCTCGTTACTATCTGTCAAGGGTTTCGACGAACAACGAGCCGGTTTACTGTCTGCCACGCCTAGCATCACTTAGTGAACATTGCCTCTACATGCTATACCACTGTTTTATCCTGCACTAAAACATTTTTCTTGGCATGTGGAAATATGTAATCTTAAAATCTACTAAAGGAAATTTTACGAACAGAATCTTATGATTACCGATGAACTGAAACAGTGTGAATGGAGAAACTAACTTCTAAAAACTTGTTGGAATATTTTTGTCCTTGAGTTCAGTAAAAGTTAAGTAAAAAGACACCAGCGTGGAAATACTTGTATTGGAGCACGGAAAAGGCGAATATGCTGTTATTTAAAAGACTGACTGAGAAGCGCGCCACCAGGTGCCTCACTCTACCTTCCTCAGCACCTTTAAAAGCTTTTAACATGCAGTTCACTTCTCACTCCCACAAATTCCTCTAACTTTTAATTCGCTCGCACCTTATCCAGTCGCCCATTCTCACTCACTCATTCAGTCCAACTCATTATCATTATATCATGGTGTCTCTCAGTCTGTCACTGTCTCCCATCACACAGGCACAGCCTTCTTCGTTCTGTACTACTACTATTGTCGCCCTCTCGCTGCCATAATCTCCCTCTTGCTCTGTCCTACCACTACTGTCTCATTCATTCCTTCCCACTGCTGCTGTCTCTTTTCACTGTCACTATCTCTTACTTCCTCGTTGTCACTCTAATAGGCTCACCACTCTCACCCACTCCCACTTTCTCCTTCTCTTTATACCTCTCCCAATGTCAATTTGACTCTCTCTTTCTCTCACACTGTACCTGTATCCTTTGCTTTTTCTACACCACAATCACTTGAGGCGTGGCGCCTTATATCGCTCCTGTCTAGAGCCTGTGTATCAGGAGTGTGGCTCGTGCGTGCACAGTGACAGATGGTCTGAAGCGGGTTCAGTCGAGCACGTAGTTCTAATTCTCATCCATTGTAGGGCATTCAAGAACAGTCGAAGAGAATGTTAATTGTGGATTGTATTATTTCTTGAAGGCTTTTTTGTTTATTTATGTTTGTACAGTTTTGTATATACTTTTAGAAGTTTACATGATGTGGGAATGTGATCTAAATTAAATATGTAGATCATTGTTCTACTGACGAAGGCTGTATGAGTTAGTGTGAGAGAGTTACAACGCAGTGTGAATGCAGACGACGGACAATTTTGTATCAAAATATATTAAGTAAGTTTATGATAAAAGGAAAGCTAACTCGAGTGCAAATGAAAATGGTTAATAACGTAAAATATGAACAAAATATCAGAATGTTAAATATTTATTTTGGGAAAAAGTGCAGTTTGAAAGTGTGGTATTTGATGATTGATTAGTCATAAAATGCGCCGACTAACGCAGGAGATTAATGTTTTTCTATTGCTCTCAAGGAAAACTGACCAATCAGAACAGTGTATTCTTCGCGCGTCTTTTCCCTTGGAGATATAGAACCCTTACTGCAGTCTAAAGTAGTCGGATTCCAGCCTTTCAGTGGTACGCTCGTGTGTAGTATGAGCTCTGAAGGAAGTTATAATTGCCAGTTTCAGTTGGGCTACATGTTTCAAAAGTTATTTAAAGTGAAGGCATGTTTATTCCGGTATATTTTTTAGAAAGTACAGATTTTTTAAATAATTTTGTGTATGAGGAAAGACAGTACTTCCGCATGGCATATTGAGCAGATCGGTGGCTAAAAGCTTGAGTGCATTAGACACCGATAAACTTAATAGTATGTCGAGCATATACATTTAAGTACAACCCGTGTTTAGGAGCTGTTCGTATTTCTGGAAATATGTTACCATAAACTTACTAACGTGAATGAAAGGGTTTGTGACTGAGTGTGTTAACATTGGCTTGTCAGTCAACGTTGTAAGACGTCGTGGTCTCCTGACCTTCATTGCTTACATATTCCGCCCTCACAATCACATTCCGCACATCAAGACGCTTGATTCGAACCCAAACTCGATAAGATAAAGTCAATGTTGTAGGAATTCATGTAAACGATATGCAAATAACAAGTAAATCGCAAATGCATACCGTGGTTGAAATACTCGAGGCTGGTGTACATACACACATTCAAGACACGACGGTCACAAAAGCTTTTAGTTCGGGAGAGTCAAACCGCACACCAGGACGCCGGTCTCTTCAGAGGACGAGTCAACCTATCTACGTCGGCCGGCGACCGCCTGTAGAGCAGACAGCGTTTGCCCGAGTGAGAAGGAGAACGACCCTGTGTTCGTCTTAAAAGTAGATTCTTCTACAATGTGTGGGAGTGCCCAGCCTACACATTCTTTACAAACATAGCACGCAGTTTTAGAGTTTTTCACAGGGAGACAGCAAACGCCAAACGCTGATGCTACAGATTTCCGAATTGGTCGCCTTAAATGAAACGTTTTTCACCCGTTTTAGAAGAGCAATGCTGATTGGTAGACGATACTCCTGACGCCTTGAGCTGAAGGAGCAATGGAAGAGACTGAAAGTTATACCCCTTCACATCTGGCGTGGAGAGGGGCCGTTCCATTGTCCCTCCTGGAGCGAGAACACGTAATGAGAGCGTGGGCGCTCGTACATGTACTCAAAGAGCGAGGAACAAGTGTCTCCTCACTACTTCAATGGGAGAGCACCTCTGTCGAGAGCAAATGGGAGTGCGACTTGTAACATCCACGTGATAAATTTTTGGCTACAGTGCGACGAGAGGAAATTATGCCTCTAACAGTTATAAACATTATGTATTCGACGTATGAAAAATACAATAAAAACTTACAAATGTTAATTATTTATATAATATTCTATGATGTAATTAGACATATCGATGTGTATCATACAAAGACAATGATAATTGTAAATTCCTTTTATGATCTGCGATTGTCTTCCTTTGTTTTTACCTTTTGATGGATGGCTTTTGTAGGTTCAGCACGCAAGACGCATATCAAACAGAGGTCTGTTAAGAAACTGTAATTATTTGTTAATTATTACTTGAAAATAGAGTTCATTATTATTATAAATATGAGTGAATAATTATTTGTAACTTTAATTCCTCTCTCAGTAAGCATTATCTGTGTTAATTATTTCTTTCCGCTGCAAGGAGCGCAGCCGTTGATGACAGCGATTTGTATCGCGTTTTTGTCTGTGTTTTCCTTATAAACAAATCAAATGTTTGCTTGATGAGGTCTAAGTACTGCACAATATGAAAGTATAGTTTATAGCGTTTAATAAACATTTTAAATATTTACTTATTTGCTCTAACAATAGAAAGTCTCTATCAATTGTCTGCCGCCATCTTAACAATTATCTCAGCGGCAAATTCCAATTACGCAACTCTGCAGACATAAATGCCGAACGTAATACAAATGTGTAAAAATAAATGTGCACCGGTGGTTCCGAACTCATTTTAATGGAAATGATTCGAATCACATTGGTTCTTTAAAAACAGTGCTCATAGCACGATCGTTATAACAAACTTTTCCAACTGATTTATGGAGCCGAAATTAATTACGCACGAGTTGCGAAGAATATTGTTTTAGGTAACATACGTCAGTGTTGTGCGCGGCTGATATTCGGTGGTTTTAATGATCATTTTGCTGAAGATAACTGTTTCCATCATAATCCATAGTTGTATAGAATCCATTGTATGAACTGTGATTTAGTGACGCTTACACAACTTACAGACAACACATTAGCACGACGTTAACTTGGAGTTCTTTAGCAACTTGATCAAATCTTTAGCCGGGAGAAAAATTATTTAGTAATTACTCAATGTAATAAAATAAGATTATTATTTCCATTTACAAATTAGTTAAATACCAAACCACTGAATAACCCAGCGAACGCCACAGACTCTATATTGAGTCTTTGCAATTAATTATTGTTCACTGTATTGGCCGCCACACTTATTGTGCGGTGTGAACAGACAGAGTTTTAGTTAAACGCCTGGGAGCGAATTTTTGAATGGCATCACGGTGGACTGGTTATCTGACCGGTGTACCATGCCAATAGTTAGACTAGGGGCGAATAGTAGTCCTTGACTTCATCAAGGCGTAGGGAGAGTTTGATTGGGGACGGTCAATCCAGATAGAACGAGGGTTATCTTGTTTGTCAGCAGCGAGCGGCGCAGAGATAGCAGTCATCGCAGCTTACAGTATTGTGTGCTACAGCTATTGCGAGCCCCATATTTCCTCCTCAACAGTACACTTCACTGCATTTCACACGCGACAGCCTCAACCGTACCTAGCAACATCCTTATGGATAATTATTCCAGTTGAGTAGGCACAGCTCTCAGCCATTCTGCCAAGTCAATAACAATCTTAGACTTCGTACAGAAATTTCATTAGCGAATCCTATCCTTAAGAGGTAACTTCACATCCCGAAAATAACCAGGAAATAACTTGTTCAGTTCATAACTAAAAGTGCCATTGTGATTTCTCAGAATTTTTCAAGAAAAAAATAATAATTTTTGGTTAGTTTCATGTTTTTCTTACAGTAACTAGCATTACTCCAGTACCCAAGTATCCCACTAGTTATGTAAGAAATTTTGTGAATTTTTGCGTCATTTCCTTACAGCGGACGACTCCAGAAGGTATTTATTGCTGGAAGTTTTTCAGGCATTTCTCTTTAGAACGTTAGGAGCGTCTGTCTGATTTGTGTTGTAGTGTGGGGGTGGAAATTGCATCTTGCAGGAGCCACAGGGTAATGGGTACATTTCAGAGTAATCCGTTGCGCAGAATGACAGAATAACACCCACACGCTCACAACGTGCACATTATCAAGGTTCAGAATATTCTGAAGTTTTTCCTGTGTTTCCAACTTTCATTCAAAATTAAGACCTTTTCCCAATTCTTGGAATAGTTATGTTGTATGCAGCATAGTGCAAGTTGCAGTACGGTAGGTTTATGCTCGGCTTTCCTACCGGCGATCTGCTGCAACGAGTTCACAGGTAGGTGCAGGAAAAGGACGAAAGAACCGCGCCGCCACAGGCTACTGTCTTCCAGCATTTACTACTATTCCGTCTTCTTTCCTTGCCACTGCCTCCCTTTCTTTCAGCACAAAAAGCGGGAATACGTTGCCAAGCCAAATGTTTTGGAAAATTTTTGAACGTGCCAGTGAATTAAGACTGAGGCAGCTGGTACCCCCCTTTCCGGTCAGCCTTTTAAACAGCACCATTTGTGCTCCAGATAGGAGGATTTTCCCTCTTGTTACGTTCTTTTCCCTGCTACAGCAGGGAATTTAACTCATATGAAAAGAAATTTACGTGTCAGAAAAATTTCAATAGTTCATTTGTGTGAAATTGAAATAACGCAAAAATAATTTTATACCTCAAGCCGGATTTTAACTACAATAAAAAAATTTCATGTTTTTTGTTACTAGATAGATGATAACAAGGGAGACACACTACAGTATATTTCTCCGGGCTAATTTACTTTATAAACCCCGTGTTCGCCCCACGCCGGATTTTACGTGGGTATTTTACATGTAAAAGTAGGTGAACCGTGATTTATTTTCAAAGAATACTCTTAAGAATTTGTTTTATTTACTAGCGATTCACCAACAACGTTAACACATTTAATCACACTTTGTAAGCATGGAAGTAGTTGCCAGGGAGTAACTGATGAAATCATAACCAAATTCCTTTGAACAAATGGGAATTTTATTCACTTTAATAGTGCCTAAAACATTTTTTTAAAAGAAACAGATTTAAAATTATAATGAAAAAGCACCCTCTAAATATCAAAGTTACAATTTATTCAGAGGCAGAAAGAAACAAGTTTTGACTGTATGAGCTTTCAGGCAGAGAGCCTTGCCGCTCCCTTTTGACACGGCCGTAGTTACAAACGCTCATAACAGCCTCTGAAAGATTACACTGGTGCAAATTTGTAACACACCAGATAACTTTAAACTAGAGTTTTAACAATTTACACAAGCACACAAACCATGCACCCCCTCATATGAGGGATGGAAATGGTACAAAACACTAACATTTAAAATATTAACCTTGAGACCGAAGGTGCAACTTGCTTTTAACTTCTAAGAAAACTCTTACGGTGAAAGGGTGGCAACTTTATTTACTAAAATGATCATTTAAATAAAAGCCCATGAAATGCAATCTTATATAAAATCTACAAGGTTGGCCAAACAATAGTTAAAATGCCCTACAGTACACAAATACCGCCTCTCAAGATCATAGGCAATAATATGAAAATTTCCAAAGATCAAAACATATTTCAGGTATTAGGCCGTTACACTCCAAGCAGTAAATTCGTTAACACACCAAATCCGACAAACATGACAGAGGCACCTACTAACGTACGGTAAATTGATAGGGAGCTTACTGAACAACTCGAACCGCAGGTTCTCTAACCCGCCCCTACTCCAAAAGGGAGAAACGGACCACCCAATTTATAAACAAGCACCTTCCCGCAGGTGGGCAAACGGAGAAGAATGGTGGGACGACCGCAAATAAAACGGCTGGTGACCCCACCAAGGAAACACGTAGAATTTAACAAGAGTAAATCAAACAACATATCACCAATCACTTAACTTCTAATAAAGTGCGATTTCTCGAGAAGGCCTGGCGCAGCACCCCTAAATCGCTCTCCCGAACCATCCGCTGCCAGTCGCTTTAACGGACGCAGGAAGGCGCGCCGATCTCCCGTCTCACGGCGTCGCAGCTCGCACCGGCCGGACTGATGTCGTGGGTTGACTACTGTTGCTCTCGTGTCGACCGCGTAGTCACTACCCCTCGCTATACGCCGCGGTCCACTGGACTCACGTGGAGACCTCACATGCACCGACGCTCAAGACGGGCAAGTCATCTTGTGTCTCTTTGCGCGACCCACCAATCGATCAATCCAACCGCCAATGACCATTGCCTGAGCAAACTCGAGCCGACTGACGGTCTAACGCGCAGACTCAGATGCAGGAACTAAGCCCCGACCGGGCGACCACTCGCTGGGTTCAGTTACTGGTGGAGTGGAAAGACTCTCATTTTGCCGGCTTTAAAGGTTGATCCGAACAACAGACATACTAGCACTCCGAACGACAGACAGACACTAACTTCCTAACAAATGCGGACGAGAGACGGACTAGCAAGCTGGGAACGAGAGACTGATCCAGACTGACTGACTGGCGAGCTGATAGCGCCCCTTAAATGCACGTGAACAGGCAACCTTTCCCCTCTTCCACCAGAGGGAGAAACCAAAGCTGCGATTGCCACAGCGGCGCCACCGCCAGAAACGGAGGGCGACTGCTCCACACTACGCACTGCGGCGCGCTCTTCACAACAGCAATTTTTACTACGACTCAGTAGGGTAACATTGAATGTCTGTTTGTGTGAAACGGATAATACTAAGGAAATCTGCAAAGTTGTTCGATATCGGGATCTCAGGAACAGACTGTAAAAATTACAATTTCTAGTGCATAGCCGTCTTGGAATCAGTCTCAATTAAGTTTGGTTTGTTCATTTTGCTGCATCCATCATTATGAGAAATGAGCTGGCGTGAAAAATCGTACGCAAACGTATTCGTATATCTGGCCAGCCACACTATCTCGGAAACCAGTCGGAAGAGGGCATATGTCGATATGAAGTTTCTTATTCAGAATCAGTAATACTATCACCCCTCAAAGCATGTACATTTCCTCCTGCTCACCATGTGTATTATAACATCAAGGAATAAATTCAGTTGTACCAGAGTGAGCTGTAGAGTGTGAAAAATGTGGGGGAAGACTACATCCTTATTAATACCATAAATGTGAAAGTACTTCAAAAGAGCTGAACGAATGATGATGTTTGATTGGAGCCCAGGAAGAACATAGGCTATTTTAAACAGTTGTATTTTTTTAGTATTAGTAATAATTTTAAATATGGTATAGGAGACTGGAATGCAGAAAACCTTGCGCAGAGATAGGCGATTCTGAGTGTTTTTAGATTATAACGCGATTGTGCGAATCCATCGTTTACACGTGTGCGCGGTTTCTGGAATTTTAAAAACGGTTGCTGCACGACCTGGCGAAGCTGGACGGTTCTTACGAGGAAATATCGTGGAGGTACAAGAATAAAAGCCCACTCTAAGCCCGAGAACCACATTTAAAAATATTACGTCGGGGAGATTTTAAGAAAGTTATTATTAATATTTTTTATTTTACAATATACCCCGCTAAAGTAAGTCTGATTCAGACTATGCTTCTAAGAGAGCTCGAACTGTAAAAGTTTTTCGAACAACTCTCGGAACACTCTCAGATCCACTGGGATTTAAAGATGCGGAACGTCATGCGGCCTTGAGAGCTAGATAAACATTGGAAGAGACACAGGACCGTCGCGTTAAGACGCCCAGTGTCACGCGTCATTTAAATTTTGTACCACTAATAGAGAGACTTCGTGGCTTTACATATAGAACATGGGCGGCGTTTAGCGAGAATATTATGGTCACTATCTACATTTATTTATTTGTTTATTGTTCAAATAAAGACCTGATGTTATATAGCTGGTCGTACATTGTGTGATTTTGCGTATTATATCATACAAATTCAGTTTTGTTTTTGAAAATTTTACGACAGGATTAAAAAATAGCATATATAGGCCCCGTCAAACAAGTCAGGTGACCTGAAACTCAATAATTAAAAACTATCGCCCAGCTGTTTGACGCGAACGTTACACATAAAAGACGTACAACCAACTGGCGGCAAAAAACTGTAACGTAATTTTGTTCCATTGTGTAACGTTTAATGATGACTGTTTGAAATCTTCAAACACATGTCAATAACTGTATGACCAGCTTTCAGCGGTGTTACAAGCACTTTTTCGTTTTGCGAGGCATGGTTTATTGTATAATTTGTGTGCTTGACAGTGCCAGAGACGATAAAATGTGTCAATCAATGGAATTATTGGTAATGAATACACCTATGCAGAAAAAAATTCTCGTACAAAACAGCAGCTGAAATATAAATGGCTTTTATCAAAACAAATGCGCCAACGGCCTTGTCACAGTAGTAACGCCGGTTCCCTTCAGATCACCGAAGTTAAGAGTTGTCGGGCTTAGTGAGCGACCGTCCGGTCTGCCGAGCGCTGTTGGCAAGCGGGCTACATCTGCATTAAGCCCCAGCCCTTTTGAGGCCGATGGAAGCAGCTGCTCCGGTCACGAAAGCTGAAAAGTCCGGGAGAAGGGTTTGCCAACCACATACTCCTCCATATCCGCATCCAGTGACGTCCGTCGGCTGAGGATGACATGGCGGTCGGTCGGTACCGATGAGCCTTCTGAGACCTGTTTGGACACAGAAAATCAAAAAAATAACTGGAGAATTTTGAGTGAATGCGAGACATAAGTCATGGGCACAGCGGTACTACGTCATTCACTTGGTGTTGTATACTGCATGGGACGTACGCCACTTTCTGCTATCTGTGGATCCGAGTGCTCTGCGGCACTATTTATTCGTTATGTGGCACCGTGAGGGCCGATTTGAGATGGACGTGAAATATGTCCCTGCCTGTGAGAGGAAACACGCGATGCAGAAACAGCTCCGCATGTAGTTGGCACGTTGTTAGGGGGTGCTGGCGCGGAACGCACGTGCAGCGACGAGCAGCCAGCCGTCCCTAATGGACCCTGTGCTGTGTGGCGCCGACGCGCGTCGATTCCAACAGCCGGCTGTGACCTGTGCTAACGTTGGCAGTGCCGCCGTAGATCACAAATCCTCTACTCGCTGCTCTACTGCGAAATTTGCCTCTGCCTTCATGGACCCGTGAAACGTCCGAAGTTTAACACACTTTTTTTTTTTTTTTTTTGGTCATCAGTCTACTGACTGGTTTGATGCGGCCCGCCACGAATTCCTTTCCTGTGCTAACCTCTTCATCTCAGAGTAGCACTTGCAACCTACGTCCTCAATTATTTGCTTGACGTATTCCAATCTCTGTCTTCCACTACACTTTTTGCCCTCTACAGCTCCCTCTAGTACCACTGAAGTCATTCCCTCATGTCTTAGCAGATGTCCTATCATCCTGTCCCTTCTCCTTATCAGTGTTTTCCACATATTCCTTTCCTCTCCGATTCTGCGTAGAACCTCCTCATTCCTTACCTTACCAGTCCACCTAATTTTCAACATTTGTCTAGAGTACCACATCTCAAATGCTTCGATTCTCTTCTGTTCCGGTTTTCCCACAGTCCATGTTTCACTACAATACAATGCTGTACTCCAGACGTACATCCTCAGAAATTTCTTCCTCAAATTAAGACCGGTATTTGATATTAGTAGACTTCTCTTGGCCAGAAATGCCTTTTTTGCCATAGCGAGTCTGCTTTTGATGTCCTCCTTGCTCCGTCCGTCATTGGTTATTTTACTGCCTAGGTAGCAGAATTCCTTAACTTCATTGACTTCGTGACCATCAATCCTGATGTTAAGTTCCTTGCTGTTCTCATTTCTACTACTTCTCATTACTTTTGTCTTTCTCCGATTTACTCTCAAACCATACTGTGTACTCATTAGACTGTTCATTCCGTTCAGCAGATCATTTAATTCTTCTTCATTTTCACTCTGGATAGCAATGTCATCAGCGAATCGTATCATTGATATCCTTGTATTTTAATTCCACTCCTGAACCTTTCTTTTATTTCCATCATTGCTTCCTCGATGTACAGATTGAAGAGTAGGGGCGAAAGCCTTGTCTTACACCCTTCTTAATACGAGCACTTCGTTCTTGATCGTCCACTCTTATTATTCCCTCTTGGTTGTTGTACATATTGTATATGACCCGTCTCTCCCTATAGCTTACCCCTACTTTTTTCAGAATCTCAAACAGCTTGCACCATTTTATATTGTCGAACTCTTTTTCCAGGTCGACAAATCCTACGAAAGTGTCTTGATTTTTCTTTAGCCTTGCTTCCATTATTAGCCGTAACGTCAGAATTGCCTCTCTCGTCCCTTTTCCTAAAGCCAAACAGATCGTCACCTAGCGCATTCTCAATTTTCTTTTCCATTCTTCTGTATTTTATTCTTGTAAGCAGCTTCGATGCATGAGCTGTTAAGCTGGTTGTGCGATAATTCTCGCACTTGTCAGCTCTTGCCGCCTTCGGAATTGTGTGTATGATGCTTTTCCGAAAGTCAGATGGTATGTCGCCAGGCTCATATATTCTACACACCAACGTGAATAGTCGTTTTGTTGCCACGTCCCCCAATGATTTTAGAAATTCTTATGGAATGTTATCTATCCCTTCTGCCTTATTTGACCGTAAGTCCTCCAAAGCTCTTTTAAATTCCGATTCTAATACTGGATCCCCTATCTCTTCTAAATCGACTCCTGTTTCTTCTCCTATCACATCAGACAAATCTTCACCCTCATAGAGGCTTTCAATGTATTCTTTCCACCTATCTGCTCTCTCCTCTGCGTTTAACAGTGGAATTCCCGTTGCACTCTTAATGTTACCACCGTTGCTTTTAATGTCACCAAAGGTTGTTTTGACTTTCCTGTATGCTGAGTCTGTCCTTCCGACAATCATATCTTTTTCGATGTCTTCACATTTTTCCTGCAGCCAATTCGTCTTAGCTTCCCTGCACTTCCTATTTATTTCATTCCTCAGCGACTTGTACTTCTGTGTTCCTGATTTTCCCGGAACATGTTTGTAGTTCCTCCTTTCATCAATCAACTGAAGTATTTCTTCTGTTACCCATGGTTTCTTCGCAGATACCTTCTTTGTACCTATGTTTTCCTTCCCAACTTCTGTGATGGCCCTATTTAGAGTCGTCCATTCCTCTTCAACTGTACTGCCTACTGCGCTATTCGTTATTGCTGTATCTATAGCGTTAGAGAACTTCAAACGTAACTCGTCATTCCTTAGTACTTCCGTATCCCACTTCTTTGCGTATTAATTCTTCCTGACTATTGTCTTGAACTTCAGCCTACTCTTCATCACTACTATATTGTGATCTGAGTCTATATCTGCTCCTGGGTACGCCTTACAATCCAGTACCTGATTTCGGAATCTCTGTCTGACCATGATGTAATCTAATTGAAATATTCCCGTATCTCCCGGCCTTTTTCAAGTATACCTTCTCCTCTTGTGATTCTTGAACAGGGTATTCGCTATTACTAGCTGAAACTTGTTACAGAACTCAATTAGTCTTTCTCCTCTTTCATTCCTTGTCCCAAGCCCATATTCTCCTGTAACCTTTTGTTCTACTCCTTCCCCTACAACTGCATTCCAGTCGCCCATGACTATTAGATTTTCGTCCCCCTTTACATACTGCATTACCCTTTCAATATCCACATACTCTTTCTCTATCTGTTCATCTTCAGCTTGCGACGTCGGCATGTGTACCTGAACTATCGTTGTCGGTGTTGGTCTGCTGTCGATTCTGATTAGGACCACCCGGTCACTGAATTGTTCACAGTAACACTCCCTCTGCCCTACCTTCCTATTCATAACGAATCCTACACCTGTTATACCATTTTCTGCTGCTGTTGATATTACCCGACACTCATCTGACCAGAAATGTGGTGTCACCGCCAGACACCACACTTGCTAGGTGGTAGCCTTTTAAATCGGCCGCGGTCCGCTAGTATACGTCGGACCCGCGTGTCGCCACTGTCAGTGATTGCAGACCGAGCGCCGCCACACGGCAGGTCTAGAGAGACTTACTAGCACTCGCCCCAGTTGTACAGCCGACGTAGCTAGCAACAGACACTAACGAAGACTCTCTCATTTGCCGAGAAGATAGTTAGCACAGCCTACAGCTAAGTCAATTGCTACGACCTAGCAAGGCGCCATCACCAAGTTATATTGGAATGATAATACTGTATCAACAAGACTAATGTTCCCCAATTGTGGATTAAAGTTAAGTATTCCAGCAGCTACGTACTTTTCTTTATAGCATTCATTACGTATCCTGTTTCAGACCTCACGCCATCCTGCGTGAGCTTATAGCGTGCATTTTGGCTTCCTGAAACAACATGGTGTTGGCACTTCTGCCGACACTTCAAGAAATCCTTGTCTTCCTTCCACTTCACTTCACTGACCCCTACTATATCTAGATTGAGCCTTTGCATTTCCCTTTTCAGATTTTCTAGTTTCCCTACCTCGTTCAAGCTTCTGACATTCCACGCCCCGACTCGTAGAACGTTATCCTTTCGTAGATTATTCAATCTTTTTTTCTCATGGTAACCTACCCCTTGGCAGTCCCCTCCCGGAGATCCGAATGGAGGACTATTCCGGAATCTTTTGCCAATGGAGAGATCATCATGACACTTCTTCAATTACAGGCCACATGTCCTGTGGATACACGTTACGTGTCTTTAATGCAGTGGTCTCCATTGCCTTCTGCATCCTCATGTCGTTGATCATTGCTGATTCTTCCGCCTTTAGGGGCAATTTCCCACCCTTAGGACAAGTGAGTGCCCTGAACCTCTATCCGCTCCTCAGCCTTGACAAGGCCGTTGGCAGAATGAGGCTGACTTCTTATGCCGGAAGTCTTCGGTCGCCAATGCTGATTATTTATCAAAATTTAGGCAGTGGCGGGGATCGAACCCAGGACCGAAGACGTTTTGATTATGAATCAAAGACGCTACCCCTAGCCCACGGGTACCAACGCCACAGTACTGGCCACTGAAATTGCGGCTTCAGGAAGGCTAGCAAGTGACGAAAGTTTACTTATCTTCCGTCTGTAGTACAGTAGGAAGAATACATGGTTAAGTGTCAGGCGGCAGCAACAACTGCTATAGCCTGGATGGTCATCGAGTCGAAGTTTGAATGCTACTTTAATTCCATGCTAAAGTTCTAGAGACATAGTAGCTGGCGAGGGTGGCGTGCGAGTCTGTCTTCACCGAGGGACAGGTCAGCAAAGAAAGAACAACATGCGGTCTCACATTATCTTGTTGGAAAGCATAGTTGCGGACGTCTCGGAGATAACAGACTGCCATAACAGATAAGAAATTTAAAGGCTACTGTGATACTTCTACCGGGGACCACTTTCGCCAACTGAAAGCACGAGTAGGGAAGGAGAAAGAGAGAGCAAAAATGTTCAAACGCGTGTGAAATCTTATGGGACTTAACTGCTAAGGTCATCAGTCCCTAAGCTTACACACTACTTATACTAAATTATCCTAAGGACAAACACACAAATACCCATGCCCGAGGGAGGATTCGAACCTCCGCCGGGACCAGCCGCACAGTCCATGACTGCAGCGCCCTAGACCGCTCGGCTAATCCCGCGCTGCAAAGAGACAGCCAGCACCCATGCGTCGAGTGCCCGAGACACGGACATTGGAGCCATTCTGTAACCATGCAACGAGGAGGAGGAGTCCTCACCTCGCTAAAGAATGGCGACCTTGCGAAAAGCCTGGAGGACAACGAGAAGTGAGCCGTAAACTGACGGGCTGGAGCATAGACACAAAAGCGTCAAGAATGCACATGTATAAGCTGAAAGCGTTCAACACACTTCCTAACAGAACCACGTAGCCCTCTCACGGGAAAAGCCACGTGTAACACTACTGGCTACTATAATGAAGCGCCAAAGAAACTGGTATAGGCAAGCGTATGCAAGTACACAGATATGTAAACCGGCAGAACTCGGAGATGCAGTTTGCAACGCCGAAAGACAAAAAATGACTCGCGCAGTTGTGAGATCGGTTACTGCTGTTAAAACGGCAGGTTATCAAGATTTAAGTGAGTTTAAACGTAGTGTTGTAGTCGGCGCACGAGCGATGGGACATAGCATCTCCGAGGTAGCGGTGAAGTGGGGATTTTCCCGTACGATCATCTCACGAGTGTACCGTAATATCAGGAATCCGGTAAAACATCAAAGCTCCGACATCGCTGCGGCCGGAAAAAAGATCATGCAAGAACGGGACCAACGACGACTGAAGAGGATCGTTCAACCCTTTCGCAAATTGCTGCAGATCTCAATGGTGGGCCATCAACAAGTGCCAGTGTGCGAACCTTGCAAAGAAACATCGCTGATATGAGCTTTCGGAGCCGATGGACCACTTGGAACCTTCGATGACTGCACAACACATGGCTTTACGTCTCGTGTGTGCCCGTCAACACCGAAATTGGACTGGTAATGGCTGGTAACACGCTGCGCTGAGTCTCGTTTCAAACTGTATCGAGAGGGTACGGAGACACTCTCACGAATCCAAGGACCCAGTTTGTCTGCAGGGGAGTGTTGAAGCTGGTGGAGGCTGTGTAATGGTGTGGGGCATATGCAGTTGGAGTGATATGGGACCCCTGATACGTGTAGATACGAGCGATGGGACATAGCAACCTGTCTGATCACATGCATCCATTCGTGTCCATTGTGATTGTACATTGCGACGGACTTGGGAAATTCCAGCAGGACAATGCGACACTCCACACGTTTAGAGCCGGCCGAAGTGGCCGTGCGGTTAAAGGCGCTGCAGTCTGGAACCGCAAGACCGCTACGGTCGCAGGTTCGAATCCTGCCTCGGGCATGGATGTTTGTGATGTCCTTAGGTTAGTTAGGTTTAACTAGTTCTAAGTTCTAGGGGACTAATGACCTCAGCAGTTGAGTCCCATAGTGCTCAGAGCCATTTGAACCATTTGAACCACACGTTTAGAATTGTTACAGAGTGGTTCCAGGAACACTATTCCGAGTTTAAACACTTCCGCTCGCCACCGATCTCCCCAGATTTGAACATTATTGAGCATATTTGGGATCCCTTGCTACGTGCTGTTCAGCAAAGTTCTCCATCCTTTCGTACTCTTACGAAATTATGGACAGCCCTGCAGGGTTCATGGTGTGAATTCTCTCCAGCAGTACATCACACTTTAGTTGAGTCCATGGCACGTCATGTTGCGCTTCTTCTGCGTGCTCGCGGGGGGCATACATGATATTAGGCAGGTGTACCGAATTCTTTGGCTCTGCGGTGTATTACTATGTTTTACAGTCTACATTAGTGCATCTTAATCAACTTACTTATTTCACAAATCTTACTCATGATTATTGATATACTGTTGTTAGAATTCTCTCTAAAACCTTGTACGACCTAAATTTTTATCTCTGATCAGTACGAAACATTATACCTGTGTAAAGGTAAGGTATCTGACAAATTTTGTTTCCCAAAAGATTTCTATTGAATGGAAGCAGTAGCAAGATAAACGTGAATCGAACTAAGGTTCTATTAGTTATCAAGTAAACCGTAAAAGGAAACGGGCGCCAGCCTAATTAGGCAAAGTTGTACCCAGTACTAGCATGGGTCATAAAAAGTTAACTGTTGGCGCTTACTTTACTTGATACTTAACTCCTGTTTCGCTGATAAGAAACAAAGACAGTAGCACAATTTAGCAAGCAATTTACCAGTGATTTGACATTAACTACACAGGAGGAGTATTAATACGTTTTTCCAAAAACTGGCTCTCAATAACACTTACTATCTTTACATTATACTGGGAAGATTTCCCTCGTTGTCTTTGCAAGTGGAACCGGAAATGAAATGACTAGTATAGGTAAGGGGGACCCTTCGCCACGCGCCGTAATTTGGATTGCGGGATACTGCTGTAGTCGTAGATGTAGATGTCCCAGAGGAGAATTTCTCAGTTCGATAAAACTTGGGGCCTAGTTTAGTGTGTTCCCATTATTCACATGAACGTCACTTCATGACAGGGAGGCTAATTTTTCTCGATCCATAATATTTTTTCAGCTTCTTGTCATGACTACTAATTTCTTTTTACTGAGGACAGAGTCATGGCAAAGCGGCCCATCTAAGTTCGCTTGGCCCATCGCAAACGCACACTTCAAAAAAGAAAACGAAAATCTTCTCTCATTAATAGTAATAGAAAAACATCACACAGTAATGTGAGGTTTCGTGGGGATGTAAAATTTTTAGCTGTTTCTAGCTTATCAAGCCCAGTCGAATATTTTAAAAAAAAACTGTTGCCCTTAATGAATAGATACAAGACATGCACAAATAAACAAAGATCAAACCAAATACAGATGAACACAAACTACGCTGTACATTGTGATAACGTCACAGATGTACATACATAAGATATATACAACTAAACATGGAGCCAAGATATGTGAAAAATACAGTAATACCGTTCATTATGGAGATATCTGACACAAACGATCGAAGACTATACACTTACAAGACACATACAGTTAAGACACGTGAAACAAAAATGAACTTTGTACTTCCTTAATGTTTATCAAAGTATTATATGTCAAAATGCCAACATGGAAAACACACAAGACACTGAGAACTAAGACATGTGACGCTATACAGCAGTAATACTCGTCAAGGAACTTTATAAAATGGTGTCAGTTCACGCACAAGGTCATGCAAAACAATAAGTTTCCGATGGCATAAATTATTGGACTGCCATGGGCCAAGCTGGATAGGTCTGAATGGGTATCGCCTTAAAGTTTACATCAACAGTGCACTATGTTCATTCTCAGTGTGTTTGTTTTCATACCTTATAACATACACAAAAATAAGATTGGTACCTGCTTTTCTACCACGGAACCCCCAATCATTATGTGTAATCACTGAACTTCGTGGTGTATCTCTGTATGCCGTGGCGCATCTCTGTATGTGGGAACCGAAGTCTCATCAAAAATTGGTATGTGTGTGGTTTTCACCATTCATGCTAACGTTAAGCCATTGAACACCTCGTAAGGTTAACACGATAAAACATCAACACATCACACTGTATTACAATTAAGTATACATAACATACAAACAACAAAATAACGTACAAGGGAATAGCAATGCTCTTGCGTGAGCTGCATGAAAATCCCACGTACGGGAAGTCTCATGTTACCAAATGCGGACGGCATTGCGACAGTGCACAGAACCCAAGCTCACACACCTGCGACCGTCCTATCACCTGTAGACGTTCAACTTCAAGCGTCCCACAATCCAGGGACACACAAAATGATTGTCTTAGCACACTGAATACATACTAATTTCTACGAAAGGAAAGCTATTCATAAAATACAATACGCTGTTAAGTCATCTACAATTTCCTGTACCGCTACTGCCGTACAATATCATATTGGTCACATAAGTAGGGGGACAACCTATGTGTCAGCGCACGTTGCATTGTTGCCAAATTTATTCAAGATGGCGGCGATGACGTCATCCAAGATGGCAGCATGTAAACTTGGAAACATCGCATGACATGATCCAAGATGGCGGATATTGGCGGGAGAATAGTCCAATTGTGCTACGTCCACCAACCTAACCTTCAGAAAAAATGGCGGGAAGTTTGAATTTTGGCGAGAAAATAGTCCAATTGTGCTACATCCACTAACCTAAGCGTCCAGAAGAAAAAAATTGACGGGAAGTTTGAATTACAACAGGATAATGCATGCAAAAAACCGTACTTTTCTTTATTATTATTGATTATCATTCATTAACATTCATTATCATTCATTATCATTTATTATTATTTATTATTATTTATTATCATTTATTATTATTTATTATTATTGACCTGCCTCTACTATACATTCCCTTCATTGTCATTTATTATCATTCATTATCATTTATTATTATAGGCCTACCTCCACTAGAAAATTGCGCCAAATTCAAACTATAACACGATATTCTCTCGAAAACTGGACTTCTATGTATTATTATCATTTATTGTT
Source organism: Schistocerca americana (assembly GCF_021461395.2). Lineage (NCBI taxonomy): Eukaryota > Metazoa > Arthropoda > Insecta > Orthoptera > Acrididae > Schistocerca > Schistocerca americana. The sequence continues at coordinate 43,650,918 of NC_060124.1, forward strand.
TATTGAAGATGTCTGATTTTCTCGGTGAGAAAGCCATTCTCCTTACATCCATAGCAAAAATCTGTCAGAAGTTCAAATCCCCAACACCATAATTGATCACATGTACGAGCTTTCTCTGTCGCTTATCTTTTTTTTCACTGGTAGCCTATCATAATCGCGTTAAATAATAAACTGCACTTACAGTATCGTAATTCACGTCCTTTGATTTTGCAGGGGGGAAGGGACCGAAGACTTTATTTCAAGCAGTACGGTCATCACTTGTTCTCCAACACAGTAAGCACACACATCTTTGACATCACAATGCAGTTACCACGACGCCCGCGCTCCAACTGAATTAGTTCAAATCCTCGCAGAGACACTGCCAACACCTGTCGCGTGAGGTGGGGGGGTGAGCCCAGCAATCGCTCCCATTACGTAAACATGTTTTGCTGGACACGCTGGAACTTGTCGTGTTGGACGTCACAGCGGCCCCTTGTCCACTAACCACGTGCATTCGTCGCCTCCACATGTTTCTCGCCAAAATTGTCTCCCTTGGAGCTGAATCACACAGCGGTCGGCAGTTTCTTGCTAGTTGAGTCGCAATCACGCACGCGTTGTAACTGTGCAATTGCTGTGCCGCCGCCTCGCTTACGTCACACAGCCTCCATACACGCGACGGACATAGCCTTCTGTAAATACCTGAAAAATGATTCTTTATTTCAGACATTACAGCCATGCAGGTGTGTCCCAACTGACTTCTCCATGCTCAGACATCGAAACTCCAGAGCGCAGCTGAAATACGTGCGGCCGGCTGAGCCGGCTGACGTCAAGCACACCCCCCACGCCCAGCGTGACAGGTAGACTGCGGTGAGGCGCGCCTGAGGGTCCCGCCACAAATGGTCGGCTGCGCCCGCGAGCACTTAACACCGGATACAATGTTTCCTGCCGACTGTGTGCCGTACAAAGGATACGTTTGGTGCCAGAGTTTGACTGACAGTGGAATCCACCATGACCATATAATAGCGCGTTTGCTCGTCTCGAGAACGCTCGCTAATTCACTTCCACCACCCCGCTATATTAAATAATTCCATTTACAATTTCATGTAGATACTCAAACGTGTTCAACTCCCTAATATCAACTACTTTTCGAGGACCGGAACGCCACCTCCTCCTCCTAGGAACCAGCGCCAAGTTTGAAATCTGCCAGTAAACAAAGATCATTTGCGCTTCCGCCACCAATCTATGAAAACTGTTTCAAACTAAGCCACCAGCACTCAACCTGTTCCTATACGTTTGTGGTAAACAGACTCACCCTGCACTAGGTCCACAGACTGAGGAACGAATTTACTTTATTTAGGAATGGAGTATATATATATATCACACCGACATGTCCCACATCATACAGAACTGCAAAACACTCCTACATAACTCATTTATAATGTTCTAGACAAACGCTTGCTAATTGTAAACAGTTAAAAATAACTCATAGCACAACCTACAGACATGCGAACCGCTCGTAAATAATGCAAAACATTTACCTCCAAATAGCCAAACAACTGCTAATTTTCGCATAGATTTCGATATGTATGGCTGACATAAGTCAGTTTCTGAACTCCAGTAGTGCATTACACTTGGCAACACAACCACACCCATCAAGATATTCAATCCATTCCAGACCTGTAACTCCTCTACAGATAAATTTGTCCAGTTATTTGTCTACTCAGTAACATTCTGACCAAATTGCCGTTATTGCGCAGAAAACAGCTGTGGCCGTCTGACACAGGCCACAAACACGTAAACAACTCCTAATTTCACCACACAATAGCAAACAGCTCTTAAATAATGCAGTACACAATATCAGCAGACGAGCTCTGTACTCTTAAACTCTCCAAATAAAGTACTGCACAGTGCACAGACATGCTCGCAAAATAGTGCAACAGACGCGTCCAAACACCACCAGCTGCCAAACCGACCAAAAGTCTCTGCTCGGCCTCCCCCAAACATGACCTCAACACAGTCGCATTCGCACCTATCACCGGAGAAATTGATATCGCCTATGCGCCTTAGATTATGCTCCAAGGCAGGCCGCGCGTGCGTGCGGTCTTAGGGGTAAGGGGATTCCAGAGCCTCCAGCCAAGTTCATCTTCCGAGCGCTCGTGACAGCCGACACATGCGAAAGCTGCATTGTTCTTCTCATGTATACCGCCGGCGTCTGAGGTCTGGACCTACGTTCACGTCTATTCTCAGAATAGCTCATAGCTCGTTGACACACTCGATTACCGCAGCCAGGAAGACATTTACTGCTTGTATGTGACCGAGATGGTCACGGAAAAACCAAATCACCCTGATCTGCGCGGCAGGCGCGTGTAATCATTGAGAACACTATTTATTTTCGTCGAACAACTTATTTAACCATACAGTGTATCTATCACGCTATCACAAAACACCAATCCCAGATGTGCCCTGGACCATGTTGCACAGCCCACAGACACGCACCCAATCATAATTTCAGTATGCACTATAACAAACTGCTACTAAATAATACATCACACAGATGTGTAGATACTATCCTAATAATGCATAGCAGAGCCTGCAGATCCGCTCGCAAAATAACTCAGCATACTTGCTCAGGTACCCCCACACTGCACCCTGCCCACTGGGTCGTGAAGTCACCCATCCGTCTGATTTCAGACCCCGCACAGCCCCTGCTCGGGTTCCACAAGCGTGAGTTGGTGCGGTCAACGCGCTCATCAGCGGTCAAAGCACACACATACGTCCGTCCAGGACCGCGATCCCGAGCCGCAACCACCGAACGTGGGTGAAAGTCAACTTTATATCAACGTAGCATAATTCCAAAGCGCAGCCTCCTTACGCTAGACACATCATAGCAGCACATGTCATTACCTCCTATTACACTGTAGCACACTGCACATTGCTCCTTACAAGACATTACACGGCCCTTTAACTAAACATAACTACACATTCCTGCCCTCGCCTTGTCGTGTGACCAGCCATCTAAGATCCTTCTCAATATTATTCCTTCTTCTTCTTCTTCTTCTTCTTCTTCGTTTCACCCAACTTTGGGGTACGTTGAATCAATCACTTCTGTGTGTTCTGTGCCTTTCTTTTCGCCCAGTACTGCTTCATTCTTTCTGATCTTGCTTTTCTTTTCTCATCAGAGATGACAATCGTTCTTTTCTTTCTATTTTGGAGCTGGAATCCCTCTTTTCTGTCTTTGCTTATCATTTTTGCGGTCCTGTCTGTGAGCATTTTCTCTGTAAGTCTTTCTCTGTTTGGATAAACCAATTTGGTTTGGATTTTTTATTCCTGAAGTAGTCAAACATTCTTTTTGTAAGTCTATTTGGGTTCATTCTGAGAATGTGCCCATAAAACTCAATTCTTCTTTTCCTCATTGTATCCCAAAGTTTTTCTGTGGTTTTGTAGAGTGTTTCATTTTTGGTATGAATTAGTTTGTCGTTATGAAATTTGGGGCCTAAAATTTTTCTCAATATTTTTCTTTCTTTGATCTCTAGCCTTTCAATTGGGCCATGGTTAGTGATAGATAATGTCTCAGCTGCATATAGTGCTTCTGGTTTAATGACAGTGTTGTAATGTTTTATTTTTGAATTCCATGAGAGGGACTTTTTATTATAAGTATTTTTAGTAAGCTGAAAGGCTAGTTCAACTTTGTTTCTTCTTAATTCTATTGCTTTTTTCTCAAGGGCGTTCCAGCTAATCCATTCACCAAGATATTTGAATTCTTTAACAATTTCGATCTTTTGGTCTCTTACTTTAAGATATTTCATTGGCTTTTTTATATTTGTGTTTATTTTGGTTTTTTCAAAAGAAATTTTAAGGCCTATTTTCTCTGCTTGTTTCTGTAATTCGAGGATCTGTTCTTTGGCTTCTTCCCATGTTTCAGCTAGTAGGGCCATATCATCTGCAAATGCTAGGCAATTAACCTTGATGCCTTTGTTTTTTGTTCCTAGTCGGATTCCACTATTGATTTTCTTGTTCCATTCTCTTACTATTTTTTCTAGGGCACAGTTAAATAACAATGGAGAGAGTCCATCACCTTGTCGTACTCCAGTTTTTATCTCAAATAGGTCTGCGAGTTCTCCCATAAATTTAATTTTGGAGTATGTGTTGGTGATGGTTTCTCTAATTAGGTTTGTAGTTTTACTGTCTAGGTTCAATTCTTTTAATACGGAGATTAGAGATTCCCTGTCTATGGAGTCGTACGCCTTTTGAAAGTCAATGAATGTGATGACATACGCTTTTGCTCTCGATTTTTGGTAGGCCATAAGATTTTTGAGGTTTAGAATTTGTTCTGGGCAGGATCTTCCCTTCCTGAAGCCTGCCTGGTATTCTCCAAGTTGACAATCTAGCTGGGGTTCTGCTCTGTTCAAAAGGACTTTAGACAGTATTTTGTATGTTACATCAAGGAGCGAAATCCCTCTGTAATTGTTGGGGTCTGTTCTGGATCCCCTCTTATGAATTGGGTGAATGAGGGCCATCTTCCATTCATCCGGAATTCTTTCTGTTTTCCATATTTCTTCAAATATGTTTTGGAGAGATTTTATGGCATTTCTATTGACATTTTTCCACAGTTCAGCTGTAATTTGGTTCTCTCCCGAAGCCTTATAGTTTTTGAGATTCAAAATGATTGATTGTAGTTCCTCGACGGTGGGTGGTTCTGAGTTAGGACTTGTTGAAGTTGAGTTGCTGAAATCCATTTTTTCAATTGGTTCTTTACAGTTGAGAAGGTTTCTGAAATATTCCCTCAAAATTTTGCAATTATCCCTGTTGTTGTGTGCAATATTACCATTTTTATCTTGTAATTGGAGTGTCGGTGGGCTGTACTTGGTTATTTTTTGTTTAAAAGTTCTGTAAAAGCTCCTAGTCTTGTTTTTGTTGAAGTCTTCGTTGATCTGCAAAAGGAGTTGATCTTCTTGTGCTTTTTTAATTCTTTTGAGGTTTTTACTCACTAGTTTTCTTACACTCAGGAAGTTTTGCCTATTATATTCATTTTTCTGAGATTGCATCTGTTGCCATGCTTTCTTTCTTTGCTCAATAAGTTTGTCACATTCCTCTGTCCACCATGCGTGTTTTTTGATTTTGGTTATAGGTGCTATTTGTTCAGCTTTGGTTAGTAGGCTTTCCTTCATTTGATCCCAATTTTGGTTCCTTATATCTTGAGTCGTGAGGGGAAACTCCTTCGAATTCATTATCTTTTCTGGATCGTATCTTCTGCTTTTGGGTTTACTGTTTCTATCTTTCCTTTTGGGGATAATTTTGAGTTTTATTTTAGAAAGATAGTGATCAGAATCCAAGTTTGCTCCTCTGAGTACTTTGTCATTTTGTATTTCTGTATGGTGTTTCCATTTTATCGCCACATGATCAAGTTGAAATTCACCCAAGTGTGGGTTTGGTGAGGTCCATGTCTTCTGTTTTCTGGGTAGTCTCTTAAAGGCTGTGGATTTCAGGATCAAGCCATGCGCTTGGCAGAGTTCTACTAATCTGACTCCATTTTGGTTAGTTCTATTGTGCGCTGGGTAGTTTCCAATAATATTTTTGTATTTCTTCTCTTTTCCTACTTGAGCATTGAAGTCCCCCGTAAGTATGATGTTGTGTTTGTCTGGGATCTTTTGCACCACGTCATCTAGTTGTTCCCAAAAACGTTCCACCTTTTCCTTATTTTTCCTATTGTCTTCATTTATGGGGGCATGTGCATTCACAATTGTGTATACTCTATTAGCAGATTTAAAAGTGAGTGTGGGGAGTCTTTCCGATTGTGATTGAAAGCTGATAATGGAGTCTAAAATACTTTTGTCTATTATAAAGCCCGTTCCGAGGTGGGGTGTGTTTTTCATTATTCTTTTGCCTACCTTTCCTTTGTATATTCTGAAACCTCCGGAATCAAAATTGTTTTCATCTATGTATCGAGTTTCTTGTAGTGATGTTATGAGTATTCTATGATGTTTGAGGGTATCTGTAAGATGTTTTAATTTTCCTGTTTTTAAAAGAGAGTTTACATTGAAAGTAGCTATGTAACTTGTTTTTTTACATTTCAATTTGCTTGATGTCTTATCATGTCCCAATTCATCTCTGTGCAATGCTGCAGACTCCCCAGAATCCGATAGTCTGCTTGCGCACCTTGGTGCGGTGGATTGTCCACCTGGGGTAATTTGTTTCACATTACACTCTTCCATGATTGATAGTATTATGTAAGGGGTGACTCTTCGAGCCACAAATTTACAACCACGGTTGTTAGCCCTGGAGGTTTTTCCCAGCCGCCCCTAACCTGGGGAACAGACGCTGACCAAAGACCGCCCAATGTGAGACAGTCGCCTTTGGATTTCTGGTCCTGTGTTGGTCCACGGGTGGTATTTTATTTCCCACCTACCCTACATATCTGTAGAGCTTTCCCCTATCCGCCACCTGGGGACGCGCCCGGTAGGGGAACAGGTTCCCCCTCGGGAACCTACTTTACACCTTTTTATTTTTTCAATAAGATCTAATTTACACCTCCCACCGCACCGCACCTAACCTCACCTCCAGCGCGGACAAACGGAATTCACAATAGCCCCCCCCTCCCCCCGAATAACTCAGAGTGCAACCATCAACATACGCAAACATCCTCAACCCTATCTTGACACTCATATATGACCCCACAAACCATTCCTGTCAATCAATTTACCATTCTCATGCCCTCTTTTCGAATTACAAACGTAGCCTCTATCTAAACACGAATCAACTCATCTTTCTCGCTCTTTCAACAGTGAAATTGATTTTACACAAACCCAGAAATACCAAACCCAATTAAAGATTCAAACTTTTATACAAAGCATCAAGAACATACGACAATATTCAAAGCCTGGTCCCTGATCTCTGCAATTTAAGTCAGAGAAAGACATTCCTATTACCTTCTGCAGCCTGTATATAAACAGAACTATCTCAGATACTACAACAGGACCTTGTTTTGACCATTCGCCAGAAATGCGCGCAATGTTGTATGCCTCAAACTAGGTATAAGTACAACAGATCCTCAACACCCTATCATATTTATCCTCTACCATCAAACAGTGAAAAAGTCACAAAGGCACCAATGTGATCCACCTCCAGCGCGGACAAACGGAATTCACAGTAGCCCCCCCTCCCCCCGAATAACTCAGAGTGCAACCATACAAGAATTCCTAACAGCTCACCAAATCCAACACCTCAAACTACAAATGCCTATATGAACAAGATCATATTAAATATACACACACGCTGCAGAGAGCCCTTTAAAGTTTTATCACCCATACTCTAAGCCAGGGCTTCTCAACCTTTTCAGCTGGTGGACTCCTTCTTCAGTCATGTGCACAGTAACTTATAAATTTCAGAGCGAAACCCATGGGAACTGAAAGCTCCTTAATACAAGTTCCATTTTCCCAATGACCCCCCTTCCCGCCCCCCCCCTCCCCCCGAATTATCTATGGTCTTTGGTTTGGAGATGAATGAAACCAACATGAAGGTCAAAAATCGACTTATGAAATAGGTAATGCACTGACAAAACAAGTTTAACATTTAGTGATGCCTGGGGCCGCATACGTACCAGCGAGTGCTGTGATTGGTCGACAAAGCTCGCTCCGCGCATGTGTAAAATGTTTCAGCCCATCTACCGCTGTGAGCCGGCGCACAAACGACACCCGTATTGTTGCGAAACCATCAGAGAAGCCGCATTCTCTGGCACTAAGCTGTGTATGCGTTCTCACTTAGGAACTGCATAGATGCTTGGGAATACGACCTGAAGTAAATGTACACATGTTTGTCACACGAAAAAAAAGTGATGAATTTAAGTTTCACATTTTATTCAATAATTTTACTCATTATTTTACACGATTTGGTGAAGGGTGGCCACAGACCCCGTAGAAAGATCTGGCGGGCCCCTAAGGGGTCCGCGGACCACACGTTGGGAAGCCTTGCTCTAAGCGAATAAGAAGCTGCCTCTGGCTCTTGTTCAAACAGTGTTTTCTAATACACTTTTGCACACTGCTGAGCATTTCGTCTTTCAGCCGCTACTTCGAAGTCATTGTCTGATTCTAAACAGACATTAACATGGACTGATGCATGGTCTCTCAAAGGAAATGATAATGAATGATAATGAATAATAAACAAAAGCAAGGTTTTGCAGCCATTATCATGTTGGAATTTGAATTTGGAGTGGATTTTCTAGTGGAGGTAGGTCAATAATAATAAATAACAATAAATAATAATAAATGATAATAAATAATGAATGTTAATGAATGATAATCAATAATAATAAAAAGACAAGTACGGTCTTTGCATGCATTATCGTGTTGGAATTGAGACTTCCCGTATTTTTTCTTCTGGAGGCTTAGGTTAGTGGATGTAGCACAATTGGACTATTTTCCCGCCAAAATTCAAAATTCCCACCATTTTTTCTATATGCACTTTGATTTACGCGTCCCCCACCTTGTCGCATGCTTGGTGTAAATTCGAGACTTCAGCGTCATAACTAAATTAGCTGTGGGTATTTGTGAGGGGCTGTAATCATTCTGTACACACTTACCTGACAGACGGGTGTTTACAGAGTCAGTGACGAGATGACTTTTAATTTTCACGTGTTGGACACTGCTGTTTTACGTATCTGTTTGCTTGTAGGATGTACCTGCTGCTAGTAACTATCATTTTTTATATAGACCTGATGGAGTAATAGTATTATTTCTGACTCGTGATCTGGTGTGATCATTTGGCACTAGACGTGTCCGCAGGGCTATATTGAGCTCGTATCATAGAAAGGAAAAGTTTTATGATTGGGGTAGAGATAGCTCAGTGTATGGTGACTGGGGAGAAGGATATATGTCTCACAGGATGGAAAAGTAGGCGATCTAAGGTTATTGCCCGTTTTTAAGTGCTGAACGTTCTAGTCTTAGGAGTGTGTGCGTGTTTATGTTTTCTCTCTCTCTCTCTCTCTCTCTCTCTCTCCTACCGGAACCTTGAATGCACCGATCATGGACTCTAGAACAATACTTTACACATGATAGATTGGATGATTTGCTTAAAAATCTATCGAACTACGTTGTGTATAAATATCGCCAGTTCTCCTTCTTCTTAACCGTATGCTATTAAATTAAGGCACTTTGAGATCTATTACTATAGATCGATATGGTGTGCTAAGCTCCAAGACTCGGTTATATTTCGAGAAATGTGGTGCACTTGGATGGATTAGGACTAGGAAAGCTCTATTCAGTCAAGAGAGGTGGAGTGTAGCTGTATTCGTCTGCTCGGTTGAGGAGTAATTGGGTAGCGACGTTGCGGGGTAGGTAGGTCAATGACGAGGTGAGGATGGTCTTTTAACGTAAGGGGACTACATAGCTCTGTGGCCACCATATGCGGAGAGAGATTGATCGTGTACTATGCGCGAGGTCTTAGAAATATGTATAGCATTGACTGGTATAATTTGATCGTCTTTATGTGTTCGAGAATAAAGTGTGAATGGACGTGTTGAGCAGTCATCTATGAATGATCGTAATGATACTTGCAAAGTAGAGGATGTGTGGTTTAGCTATGATACTGAAATTAAGAAAACAAGCTGTCACATGCTTGGCCAGTGTTGGACTTACTGTAAAATTTTTCGCGTTATCAGCTGTGATGGTGGTGTCTTATCCATCACTCCTGTGCATTGGGTACGACATAATGATTGACTGACAATGCTTGCTTGAGTTGGGGGAGAAATTTTGGTTGATGGACCACAACTTCCAGGGTTGCTAGCACCGAAAACGGTGATACTGTACTTGTGTGCAAAAATGACCAGTCACTAGAAATTGAATGCAGAGTTATAAACTATTCGGTCACTGCACATATGACTTTAAATCTAGAGGTGGTCAAACACTTTCGAGGGAAGTGGCTGCAAAGCCAGCAGGCTCTTCTATTTTCCTTGCATTGTGGGTGTCCATTATTTAAAAACATTCAATGTCATGCTATCAACTGTAAGAATATGATTTATAAGGTGTAAGGTATAGTTTCCTGTGAGAGACCGTGCATCAGTCCGTGTTAATGTCTGTTTAGAATCAGACAATGACTTCGAAGTTGCGGCAGAAAGACGAAATGCTCACAGCGTGCAAAAGCGTGTTAGAAAACACTGTCTGAACAAGGGCCAGAGGCAGCTTCTCATTCGCTTAGAATATGGGCGATCAAACGTTAAAGGGCTCTCTGTAGCATGTGTGTATATTTAATATGATCTAGTTCATATAGGCATTTGTAGTTTGAGGTGTTGGATTTGGTGAGCTGTTAGGAATTCTTGTATGGTTGCACTCTGAGTTATTCGGGGGGAGTATTGTGAATTCCGTTTGCCCACATTGGAGGTGGATCGCATTGGTGCCTTTGTGACTTTTTCACTGTTTGATGGTAGAGGATAAAGATGATAGGGTGTTGAGGATCTGTTGTATTTGTACCTAGTTTGAGGCATACAATATTGCGGGCATTTCTGGTGAATGGTCAAAACAAGGTCCTGTTGTAGTAACCGAGATAGTTCTGTTTATATACAGGTTGCAGAAGGTAATAGATAAGTCTTTCTGAGACTTAAATTGCAGAGATCAGGGACCAGGCTTTGAAAATTGTCGTATGTGCTTGATGCTTTGTATAAAAGTTTGAATCTTTAATTGGGTTTGGTATTTCTGGGTGTGTGTAAAATTAATTTTACTGTTGAAAGTGCGAGAAAGATACGTTGATTGGTGTTTAGATACAGGCTACGTTTGTAATTCGAAAAGAGGGGATGAGAATGGTAAATTGTGTGATGGGCATGGTTTGTGGGGTGATATATGAGTGTCAAGATAGGATTGAGGACGTTTGCATATGTTGATGGTGGGACAGGTGTGAGGTTAGGTGCAGTGGGAGGTGTAAATTAGATCTTATTGAAAAAATAAAAAGTTGTAAAGTAGGAATAATATTAAGAAGGTCTTTAGATGGCTGGTCACACGATGAGGCGAGAGCAGGGATGTGTAGTTATGTTTAGTTAAAGGGCCATGTAATATCTTGTAAGAAGCAATGTGCAGTGTGCTACAGTGTAATAGGAGGTAAAGACATGTGCTGCTATGATGTGTCTAGCGACTGTGTTGAGGTCATGTTTGGGGGGGCCGAGCAGAGACTTTTGGTCGGTTTGGCAGCTGGTGGTGTTTGGGCGCGTCTGTTGCACTATTTTGCGAGCATGTCTGTGCAGTGTGCAGTACTTTATTTGGAGAGTTTAAGAGTACAGAGCTCGTCTGCTGATATTGTGTACTGCATTATTTAAGAGGTGTTTGCTATTGTGTGGTGAAATTAGGAGTTGTTTACGTGTGTGTGTTCTGTGTCAGATGACCATAGTCGGATCAGTGCGGGTGTTTTGTGACAAATATACTCCACGACTAAATAAAAGGGCTCCAAATAAATAGAGTGCAGCCCTTCTTTACTTCCCCGAGCAGCACAGCGCAATCTGAGCTGTTTTTGCGCAATAACGGCAATCTGGTCAGAATGTGAGTGGGTAGACAAATAACTGGACAAATTTATCTGTAGAGGAGTTACAGGTCTGGAATGGAATGAATATCTTGATGCGTGTGGTTGTGTTGCCAAGTGTAGTGCCCTACTGGAGTTCAGAAACTGACTTATGTCAGCCATACATATCGAAACCTATGAGAAGTAAAAGTTTGAAAAAGATATGGTGCAAATAAATAAAGTACACTCGTTCTTCCTTCCATCGGCCTATGCACTGAAATTATTTGCGAAAATTAGCAGTTGTTTGGCTATTTCGAGGTAAATGTTTTGCATTATTTACGAGCGGTTCGCATGTCTGTAGGCTGTGCTATGAGTTATTTTTAACTGTTTACAATTAGCAAGCGTGTGTCTAGAACATTATAAATGAGTTATGTAGGAGTGTTTTGCAGTTCTGTATGATGTGGGACATGTCGGTGTGGTATATATATACTCCATTCCTAAATAAAGTAAATTCGTTCCTCGGTCTGTGGACCTAGTGCAGGGTGAGTCTGTTTACCAGAAATGTATAGGAAGAGGTTGAGTGCATGTGGCTCAGTTTGAAACAATTTTGATAGGTTGGTGGCGGAAGCGCAAATGAGCTTTGTTTACTGGCAGATTTCAAACTTGGCGCTGATTCCTAGGAGGAGGAGGTGGCGTTCTGGTCCTCAAAAAGTAGTTGATATTAGGGAGTTGAACACGTTTGAATATCTATATGAAATTATAAATGGAATTATTTAATACAGCGGAGTGGTGGGAGTGAATTAGCGAGCGTTCTCGCGACGAGCAAACGCGCTATTATATGGTCATGGTGGATTCCACTGTCAGTCAAACTCTGGCACCAAACGTATCCTTTGTACGGCACACAGTCGACAGGATACATCGTATCCGGTGTTAAGTGCTCGCGGGCGCAGCCGACCATTTGTGGCGGGACTCTGAGGCGCCGCTCGCCACAGCCTACCTGTCGCGCTGGCCGTGGGGGGTGTGCTTGACGTCAGCGCGCTCAGCCGCCCGCACGTATTTCAGCTGCGCTCTGGAGTTTCGCTGTCTGAGCATGGAGAAGTCAGTTGGGACACACCTGCATGACTGTAATGTCTGAAATAAAGAATCATTTTTCAGGTATTTACAGAAGGCTATGTCTGTCGCGTGTATGGAGGGTGTGTGACGTAAGCGGGGCGGCAGCGCAGCAGTTGTACAGTTTAAATGCGTGCGCGAGTGCGAGTCAATTAGTGGGCGTCCTAGTGTGGTCCAAAGGTGCTGTTATATAGTCACGGCGGATTCCACTGTCGGGCAAACTTTGCCGCCAAAAGTGTAGCACTGCGTTCTCGCTCGCACAGGGACACGTGGCGAATGGTTGTGTGAGGTCGGCATCGACAGGTTTGAACGTGGTGCCGGAAGTGTTGCAGGGAAACTGCCGACCATTGTGTGATTCTGCTCCGAGGGAGACAATTTTGGCGAGAAACATGTGGAGGCGACGAATGTACGTGGTGAGTGGACAAGGGCCGCTGTGATGTCAAACTCGACTAGTTCCAGCGTCTCCAGCAAAACATGTTTACATAATGGGAGCGATTGCTGGGTTCACCCCCCCGCCTCGTGACAGGTGTAGGCAGTGTCTCTGCGTGCTGTCCAGTGGGTGGCGAGGATTTGAACTAATTCAGTTGGAGCGCGGACGTTGTGGTAACTGCACTGCGATATCAAAGATGTGTTTGCTGACTGTGTTGGAGAATAAGTGATGACCGTACTGCTCGAAATGAAGTCAGTTCCTTCCCCCTGCAAAATCAAAGGACGTAAATTACGATACTATAAGTGTAGTTTATTATTTGACGCGATTATGATAGGCTACCAGTGAAAAGAAAGGTAAGTGACGGAGAAAGCTCGTACATGTGATCAATTATGGAGCTGGGGATTTGAACTTGATATAGATGTTTGTTATGGATGTACGGAGAATAGCTTTCTCACCGAGAAAATCAAACATATTGAATAAATAATAAATGATAATAATACACAGAAGTACAGTTTTCGAGAGAATATCGTGTTATAATTTGAATTTGGCGCATTTTTCTAGCGGAGGTAGGCCTATAATAATAAATGATAATGAATGATAATAAATGATAATAAATGATAATAAATGATAATAAATGACAATGAAGGGAATTTCTAGTGGAGGCAGGTCATAACAATAAATAATAATAAATATTAATAAATACAATTTTGAACATGGTCGATAATGCAGCAACTATAGACGAAACTTATAATATTACTTGAAAATACAGCTCTTCGGTTGCACAGGTAAAAAATTTTCAACTTTACCTAGGTTTCAACTGCTCTAAGGCAGCCATCATCAGAAGTAAAAAGTTTTGGAATAATATAAAAACTATTAAATTAAACATATGTAATAAAAGTACATCATATCTAACTGCTACGGTACAGTAAACAAAGATAGCATACTTACATAGAGTAAATAGTTATGAAATGGTTTAGAGCAACAGTGCTCACGTTAAAGGTAAAAATATATTTGTACATTATAAAATTTTCCTAGGAATGCACAACTTGATTAAAGACGCGCCGCTAAGGGTAGCGTGTGCGGCCGGCACTGTAAGCACCATCAGACTGACAGGCGCGCGCGCCGTCGATGTTAGCAAGTCGGCACCTTGTATCGCGCCATCTGGTATTGAATGCTTGTAATTTACAGTGAGAACAGCTGTCAGAAGCATTGGAACACGATTGCGCGTAATGTGCTGATTACATTACGTCAGATAGTATGTAACAGATCGAAAGTTGAACAAAATGTTATACTGTAAAACAGGGAGAGAGAGAACAATATTTACGGCTACAGTACGGGAAGCATAATAGCAATATTCCGCATTAAGTGATTTTAAACAAGGGGTTTACGCCATCATAGAAATTTTTATCACGTAATTGTAGTTGCTCATTGAGGATTAAATGGTCGTTACGGGAAAAATGTTTGAAAATTTCCAACTGTTCAAGAATATCAAGTCTGAAGCCTTTCTTTTCCGTATGTAAGATATTAATATCATGAACATCTTTAGGTTTGTGTCCTGTGATAAGAAGATGGTCAGCGTATGACGATTTATGTACGTTCGTACCTTTTTCCCCAAATAGATGCTCTTTATATCTAATCGAAAAAGCTCGTTCAGTCTGTACTATATAATAAGCTGAGCAAGTGTCACAGGTGATTTTATAAACGCCTGAGTTTTGCAGAGGCGACCGCCTTGGTTTTAAATTATGGATAAGATTATTTTTGAGAGAGTTGTTGGTAGAGAAAACTATGTTGCAGCCATATTTATTTCTAAGGAGACGTTGCAATCTGTAGGTTATTGGCCCTACATACGGTAAAGAGAAGTATTTCTTCAAATCGCTAGGCTCGTCAATAGTGGTCCCAAGCGTGGTAATTCTGTTATTGGTTTTCTGTCTGAAGACATCATCTACTATATTTGGTTCGTAACCATTATTAACTGCAATGGTTTTAATTAGATTCGATTCGGTTTTTAAATTTTCAGAGGACAAAGGGGTAGAGATTGCTCTATGAACAGCAGAGTGAAAAAATGCTTTTTTTGTGACATCGTGGGTGTGTGGAACAGGCTGGCACAATTTGGTCAGAGAAAGAATCCTTACGAAAAATATTGAAAGAGATTTTGTCATTCACTATTGTCAAAGTTAAGTCTAAATAATTTAACAGACGGGAGCTGTTTTCAAGTACACATGTGAAGGTGATTTTTTTTCATGTAGTTTGTTAAAGATCTCGAACAGGTGGTTAATGCCATCGTTCGTTCCGTTATAGACGATTAAAATGTCATCGACGTACCTAGAATATGAAACAATTCCTAAGGTGGTAGTGGAAAAATTTTTGAAAAAATGTCTCCTCTAGAGAGTAGATAAAAATGTCTGCCAGGATGCCAGCTACTGGTTTGCCCATAGCAAGACCATCAGGTTGTTGGTACAGCTGTCCGTTGAATTCGAAATAATTGTTCTTTGCTACGATCTGCATTAGGTTAATGGAATCAGTGATCTGTTGTTCTAAACCATTTCGTAAATATTTACTCTATGTAAGTATGCTCTCTTTGTCTACTGTACCGTAGCAGTTAGCTACGATGTACTTTTATTACATATGTATAATTTAATAATTTTTATATTATTCCAAAAATCTGTTATAGGTAATCTAAAAATTTTTACTTCTGATGAAGGCTGCCTTAGAGCAGTTGAAACCTAGGTAAAGTTGAAAATTTTTTACCTGCGTAACCGAAGAGCTGTATTTTCAAGTAATATTATAAATTTAGTCTAGGGTTGCTGCATTATCGGCCATGTTCAAAATTGGAAGATTTCTGCCTGCTCAGGCGTCAAAGGCCGTTTCCAAACATAAGGACCTTATAAAGAGAATCGTCAGTACAGGTACGGCAATTAATTTTAGAATAGAATGTGAAAAAATGGGGCTCGTGCCTAGTTATGTGAAACCTTATCTGAACATTAATCAGTGCAAAAAAGATAAGAAAACTTTTAGTGTGCTACTGAAAAATATTATATCTAATCACATCAGCTCCCTTTATACCAAAAAAGACGCTTTAAACGAAGAAGCGTACTATTTGTACTTAGTACTTACCAAAATGTTTCGCAACCATTATAACTTTCAAATTGATGACGTTTAGTGTAATATTAACGAGAGCATAGAAGTGCATAGGCAAGTCATTTATAACAGACATAAGAAAAAATTGGATAACCTTCTTCGCCTTTTACCTGTAAACAAGGCACAGCGCACTGATAATTTTGAAAAAAGTGATCATAAGTTTTTTAATAGGATTTAATATAAAACTATAATTTTCACTAAAGATGAAATCTCTTTGTTAGGAAAAGGTTTAAAATACAATGTCAAACCTAACTTATCTGATCAGCATGTAATAGAAAATATCATTGTTGAACTTTAAACTGGTCTAGATAGTGTAAAAGTCGAAAGATCGCAACAGACCAGAATTACTCATGATGTATGTAATTTGCTTAGTAGAAACGTAGTTCGCCCTGAAAATGTCAATTATGACAAAAAATTAATCAACTCTATTAATGTTAAACTTAGAGATAATGATGCTCTCATAACAAAATCAGATAAAGGTAATTCTCTTATTATTGCTACAAAAGATGAATATGTAGCAAAAACTTTAGAATTTTTTGAGGAAAACTATATTTCTGAGCTACAGGTAGATCCTACCCCAATTTTACAAAAAGAAACTAGATCCACGGTCAATGATACAAATTCCTTACTTAACCCATTCCAGAAAAAACAGCTGATTAACATGAACCCAGCCGCCTAAGGTTCGATCCCAGTGTAAGGTCCACAAAATAAATCACTCTATTCGATTTCTAATAGTATGAGCAGCGCTTACCACGATCTAGCAAAATTTCTTCATGATAAATTAAAAAGGTCTTATGTTTTTCTAAATAATTACTCTATAGCTAACAGTCAGAGCCTTATCAACAAAATAAAAGACATACACTGCGACGAAAACACAAAGATGTTCTCGTTTGATATTAAAAATCTTTATACCAATGTGCCTGTGCTAACGACTTTAGATATCATAGAGAATAACTGACGATTGTTCAAAAAAGAACTATCTGATTAACAGAGCACTGATTTCATTAACCCAATGCAGAGCGTCATTCGCTGACCACCTTCTTATCACAGGACACAAACCTAAAGATGTTCATGATATTAATATCTTACATACGGAAAAGAAAGGCTTCAGACTTGATATTCTTGAACAGTTGGAAATTTTCAAACATTTTTCCCGTAACGACCATTTAATCCTCAATGAGCAACTGCAATTACGTGATAAAAATTTCTATGATGGCGTAAACCCCTTGCTTAAAATCACTTAACGCGGAATATTGCTATTATGCTTCCCGTACTGTTCTCTCTCTCCCTGTTTTACAGTATAATATTTTGTTCAACTTTCGATCTGTTACGTACTATCTGACATAATGTAATCAGCACATTACGTGCAATCCTGTTCCAATGCTTCTGACAGCTGTTCTCACTGTAAATTACAAGCATTCAATACCAGATGGCGCGATACAAGGTGCCGACTTGCTAACATCGACGGCGCGCGCGCCTGTCAGTCTGATGGTGCTTACAGTGCCGGCCGCACACGCTACCCTTAGCTGCGTGTCTTAATCAAGTTGTGCATTCCTAGGTAAATTTTATAATGTACAAATATATTTTTATCTTTAATGCGAGCACTGTTGCTCTAAACCATTTCGTAACTATTTACTCTATGTAAGTATGCTTTCTTTGTGCACTGTACCGTAGCAGTTAGCTATGATGTAATTTTATTACATATGTTTAATTTAATAATTTTTATATTATTCCAAAACTCTGTTATAGGCAATGTAAAATTTTTTTACTTCTGATGAAGGCTGCCTTAGAGCAGTTGAAACCTAGGTGAAGTTGAAAATTTTTTACCTGTCTTACCAAAGAGCTGTATTTTCAAGTAATATTATAAATGATGATAAATAATAATAAATGATAATAAATGATAATGAATGATAATGAATGTTAATGAATGATAATCAATAATAATAAATAAAAGTACGGTTTTTTGCATGCATTATCCTGTTGGAATTCAAACTTCCTGTAATTTGGTTTCTTCTGAACGTATTGGTTAGTGGATGTACCATAATTGGACTATTTTCCCGTCAAAATTCAAACTTTCCGCCATTTTTTCTGACGGTTAGGTTAGTGGACTTAGCACAATTGGACTATTCTCCCGCCAATATCCGCCATCTTGGATGACGTCATGCGGTGTTTCCAAGTCTACATGCCACCATCTTGGATGACGTCGTCGCCGCCATCTTGAATAAATTTGGCACCAATGCAAAGTGCGCTAACACATAGGTTGTCCCCCTACTCACATATGCTCTCAGCCTGCGGGGGCTAAATTCCGCAACCTCGCTCTCGTCGTGGTAAATAGCATAAGCATTCGGTGTTACCTGCATTCAATGTTGTCTGCAGTCTTCCCCGATTCCAAGTCAGACATCATCAAGTTTTCTCGCGACTTCGATGCGTGAAACATCTGCAGTCCTCTGAAAACCACTTGACTTTTCCACATAGTTCAACCGTTGACGGAACAACATGACATTCAACTATTGGCAAGTGGGCGTATACTATAACTTTAGTGGCGCACCTGACAGTGCTTCTCAGTCACTTTGCGATCTCTTCGCATTCTCTGCTCCACATGAGCTTGTCAGTCACTGTGCGGGCTTCACCTTCCGTCTTCGTCATTGTCACGATACTTGGCTGTGGTCTCTCAGTGCATCGTACTAAGGTCGTTTCGGACCGTGTCTTTCGAACTCACATGGGTGGCGTGGGGTGTCACGAGACCTTTCTCATTAACGACCTGTGACCTTCTAAATCCTAAAAGTACGTGTGCGAAGGTCTCTTAGCGATTACCAGTCGCATTATGTCCTCCAGATTCTCTTTTGTCGGCCGTGTGCGGAAGGCAAACTAATTTCATCTGCAATCCATGTTCCCTCTAATAAATCGGCTTTTACTTCCCGTGGACCACCTACGAAAATTTCCTCGTCCTCAGCACATTTTTATTCAATTGATTGTGCTGTTAATGCCGTCTGCACCCCATGCGTCTGGATCTGTGGGCAAACTGATCATGGTTTTAGTAGTCCTGTCCATGATCACCGCTCTACTCGGGAGTATGTCGTTACCGATTATAACATCGAGCGACAACCCACGAATGACAATTACATTCACCTGGAAACTAATTCTTCCGTCTTTTAGCGAGACAAAGACCTGTTTATCCACCTTCTTCCTTTTCGTTCCGAAATCGTTAGTTAGTGATATTCATTTTACAGCTAGCTCACCAAATTTACTGCTACTTTCCACCAGTTTTACGCAAAAAGACATTGAAAGTGCTGTCACTTCCCATCCGGAATCCACACATGCTCTCGTCTTAGTTCCTTCGACAGTTATCTCAGTGAGGCGAGATGATTGTCCTCTTTTTCCGGCCAGTATGGGTCGTCACAGTACTGATAAATGTCGCCTTGCGCTTGTGACTGCCAGCACCGCATACCGCATTTGTTATGTCGCTTCTCTACTGAGGCGCCCCCTTCGATGTTTCAATGTCTTTGTTTAATCATTGGGCGGCTTCATCTCTGACGTGGGACCAGTAGTGGTGAACCCCCATTACTCACTATGCGATGCTTGCACGGAATTCACGTCGCGTCAGTGGTCTGGCACTTCGTTCGTTCTCTGTTTCCCCTTGTGTGGACCATGGCGTCTATCTCGCTATCGTCTATTTTCTTCTGTTCGTCGTCCGTTATTGTGCCTGTTCTGTATGTCTCAGTAGACAAACAGCCAAAGTTGCAAAGTAGCATGATTATGGAACATGAAACAGAGCCTCTGTTTGCATCCAGTTTCATGATCGCTTACACAGTACTTCTGTACTTCGTTGGACAAGGAATTTTTTTTGCAATGGAGAGTGATATTTATTCTGATTTGATGGATGATTTGAGAATGGTTTACAAATAAAAGCCCGAAACTACTCATGCTGCAGAGTATACGGGCTGTTTCAAAGACCTTACAACAAACTTCAAGGGATGACAGATCTCGTCCGGCGAACAACTTCTGCTACACTGAGGTGACAAAAGTCATGGTACACCTCTTAATATCGTGTCGGACCTCCTTTTGACCGGAGTAGTGCAGCAACTTGACGTATGTACTCAACAAGTCGTTGGCATGTCCCCAGCAGAAATACTGAGAAACTGCCTATTGGCTTCTGTCTCGGGTTCTTCGGCCGACGTTCATCTAATGATTTTTCTGACGTTTCGCCAGCACGAGTGGCTGGCATTGTCAAAGCTTCACCCTCCATTGCCCGTGGTGAACTGGAGCCGAGCTCGCGGGCGCAGACTATATGTACCTGGCGCGCCAACGTCCGAGGGCTTCTCCGCGGTCATTTCCGGTGCGGTTCTCCTCTTGCTACCTGCGACGGTCGTTCGCTGCAGTACGAGAAGCCAGGATCCGTTTTCCTTAAGGCTTTCCTCTTTCTTGTTCAAACTGTTCGCGTGTTTTTGTATTTCTACAGCTTCCCTGAACATGCGCGTGTGATAGTGCTTCTCTACAGCCAGAACTTCCGTGTCGGCGAATTTTATTACGTGGTCGGTCTCATTCAGTGCGTGCTCTGCCACGGCCGATTTCTCCACCTGCCCCAACCTGCGATGTCGCCTATGCTCTTTGATCCTGGTGTTGATGGATCGACCAGCCATTCCGACATAAACTTTTCCGCATGTGCATGGTATACGGTATATTCCCGGCATTGCAAGTGGGTCTCTTTTCTCCTTCGCCGATCTAAGACACTCTTTGATCTTCCTTGTCGGTTTGAAAATCGTCTTTACGCCATGTTTGCGCAATATACGGCCGATTCTGTCTGTCACTCTGGGAATCGGCCGTATGTTGCGCAAACATGGCGTAAAGACGCAGCTGTGCTTTGTAACATAACGGTTCCTGGGGACCCACATAAAAAGTCATGGTGTTGTCAGTTTAGTAGCCATCCTGTGTAACACCTCCCTCAATACTCTACTAATGCTGCAAGTACTGCAATGATTTTAATGACCGTGTAAACAACTTCGTATGGTTTTACAACTGATGTCTCTAAATCGTATTTCTTTTTTGCAAAATTCGGAGAGAAACTCAGACGTATTTGTAACAAAGACCTGACTAGTACTCTCTTCAGTCAGATTTTAGAAACAGATCTCTCACTTTCGCAAACGTGTCGAATGTACTTAACAGTCACGATCTACCCGTGTACCAATATTCTGCTTCAAGTAAAATTTTCTTTCTGCCGCCAACAACCTCGACAGCATACAAATAATCGCTACTCTGAGACGTCTTGACAAATCATGACCGATACAACTGAAATCTGAATAAAATCACTCGCAACCGTCGTGAGACTTATTTCACACGAGTAATTGACAAAATCTCAAAAACAGTTATTCAGTACTGTTACACAATGTTTGAATACTCCTGTGTTTACTAATCTGCATTATTCAGAAATCTGCAACCGGACTAAGGCGTCTGCAGCCAATGGCAGCCATAATTGGAGTATGGTCTGTACTTCATCAGCTAATGAGGCACCCACTCATTCGGACGCCAAGGAAAAGGCACACTTCCTTGTAAGGGAAGGCGACGTGTCTGCTGCTGTTACCTATGCACCAATGGGAGACAAGAATACTTGTCCCTTTTGGTCTGTTACTAAATGTGTTGATACACAAAGATCTCGGTTTCGGCCAACATTTTGAGGTCACACCCCACTATGAAGTGCTGTGAAAAAAGCAAGCACATAAGCGGGCTAGCAACACTGGCGAATTAGAGAGAGAGAGAGAGAGAGAGAGAGAGAGAGAGAGAGAATAAGGGAGGGAGGGAGAGGGAGAGGGTCTCCCAGGCCCTCTTCCACCCACTTCAGGATTAAGACTGACGTGTCACTCAGCTTTTTCTTCCACCTGATGCAGAATTATCCAAGTGCGTAACATAAAATTTTGATATTGTTATAATTGGGTAATTTGTGACTAGAATGGTATAGATGTATGTAGAAATAAGAAATACAGAGTTTGAATATCATCAGATAAATATTTTCCACAAAAATCGGTATTCTACGAAATTTTACATCTGGCAGGATTTGAAGATATCGAGTTAGAATTTTGATAATATGCGTAATTTGACGTAAAATATGATGTGGAAATGTTCTGTAAAGTAACTATCAGTAATTTTAGAGTTTTTAAAGGAAATGTAAATTTTGATCCAGAAGTCAGTAAAACGTAACAGATTATCCACCATTTAGTTAGAAGCCACAGCATAGTTAACAGGACCATATTCTGTGTAGAGAATAAGGTATTTGAGTGTTTTCTGGAAATTGTCTTAAATGATTAATTATCTTATGTTCCTAAAATGGTTTTTTTCTCTTGAATTTAAGTATTTTTTTTCTGAAAACGAAAATGATATTCAGGTAATTTAAAAGTCTGCTAAAACGCTCCACTCGAGTCGTGATGCATGTGACGTCACTGGTTAGCTCGCTGCTCCTGTCATAATTCCAATTAACAGTGATGTCTTGTTTTGGAATTTACGTTTCGGAAAATAGGTTAAAAATTGTGTATAGTACTACACTGTACAAATACATCTATAAAAACTACCTGAAAAGTTGTTTTTAAGTGTTCCAGAGAATGAGAAGATGCGTAAAGTGTGGTTGCACTGTACCGTCAAATTGACACCATGTCTACGCACTTTTAACTGATTTAACTAAAAATGTGTTGCACAGTGAACTTAACATTAACTTACTTACTTCCGAGATACGCTCTCCCACCGTTACAACGAAGGCTAGTGTGATTCAGCGAAATTAAAAGTATAGTGAAAACTGTCGCTTTACCCAAATACTCCTAAATTATTCGGTAACCCAGTTGTTAGAGCAGTAGACCGTCGAATTTTATAAGATGGTGTCCATAGATCGATGGTTCGAATCTAACACGAAAGAAAATTTTATCGTATTTGTAAAACCACTCGAAACTTCAGCACACCGATCAGTACATTATTGTGTTTTCTTTGCTGTTTACATGCCCTTACATTTGCAACAGCTGTTTACACACGTTACGTTCAAAAAGATATTTCCTAGTTAATGTGACCACATTCTTCATAGAAACAGTGTTTGTATCTTCGTACTGTCCAGCTAGGATCCCAATTGTTTAAACTTTTGCAGTTTCCATCATCTTACATATAGATGAAGTAAGTCTCCCCTGATGCTAACTTTAGCTTACACTCACAAACGTCACTGCCCTTATGTTTGTTTCACCTGCATGTTGTATACGCTTTATAGCCCTCCGTAGAGCCTCATCGTCCTACACCTCGCTGTACTGTAGACGTATCGTGATATCTTCACTACTAGCAAAGGTTTCCAAAAAGTCAACTGTTTGTTCGCAAAGTAAATGCATTTATCCTCTGTTGTCCATTTCTAATGTGAAGATATGTGTAATACATCCCACAATTAAAAAAAAGTTACACTCAGTCCTTGCTAACGCATTTTTCGTTTTCGTTTAAAACTTTCAAAAACAAATGACCTCTCTGGGATTCGATCATGTGACTTCTTTATTTGCAGGCGGATGCGCCATCTGTTGCGCCACCGATCCACTGCTGGATGTAGTAACCCTGCTGAGTGTCTTTTTGAGAGGAAATCACAACTAAATTTTGTCAAGAATAATTTTATTGCTCTTACGGTCGTGGCTCATGACTGTTAGTCGACAATATAATACAAGGACCCATTCGCAAACGTTCCACAATTACTTTGTTTTGAGCGAATTCAATGATGTTCCACGGAAAAGAGCGTTCGTCGCTGCACACATCGTCGTTCGAAGTGGGTGGAGCATAAACGCATCAACTTTCGCAAGGTTTGCGCTACCAACGTTCACAAAATTCCTTTCTATTGCTACTTAAAAGTTGTAATTGCGTTCTTTATCACTAAATAGCTAAACTGTTTGCAGAAAAAGTACGTAAAAACCTTGTAACTTCAGCTAACGCTTCTGTAACACATGTATCGCTTCGTCTTACTCCTAGTCTGTGGCGTCACCAGGGCATCAGCCAATAACGGAGTGTTTTCTCTCACGTGAGTAAATACTGATATTAATGATTTTTAAACTTTAATGACATAAAAATAGCATATTTTGTGAGAATATTGACCGTAAATGCTATTTAAGTATTGTAATTAATCAGAATAGCAACAATCTGAACCGTACTTTTAATATAGGGAAAAAGCCTATTATTCAATGGAACTAAGTCTCAAAAAAGATTGATGCAGTTTGAGAATGGTACAGCGGCGACTGAATGGGAAGTTCATAGGGGAAAGAACACTTTTAGTTCCATTTAAGAAATAGTACAAACTATATTTATTATGATACGGAAATTAAATCAGAAAGAAGTGTTCCTTAAACTTGGATCTATGGTAGAAAAAGAAAGTAGATCCTTCAGGCAATCCCAACTGGGACAGTTATTAGTTAATGTAATCGACAGAGCGAGCGCTCTTGGAGCAGTTCAGAAGCGGTCATTCTGTTTCGTGATCTCCTCCGGACAGCAGCCGTGGAGCTGTCTCGAGGATTCATTTGCCCGTTGTTCTTTTTTTTCTTTGCTTTTTTTTCCCCTGGTGTTTGCCGCTGTTGGTCAGCAAGTCAAGAACGAGCTCAGTGATGGATTACGTTGTCTGTCAGCAGCAGCCGTGTGTGCGAGCGTCGGATAGATTTTGAGAGATTGCAAGAAATTAGCACTTAATTAGGACTGTTAGAAATTGAATTTTTGTGGAAACTGCAAGCGGATAATGCCTTATAGCGCTATTGTATGTGTAGATCCCCTTCCGTTGAACAAGAACATAACATGCAAATAATTCTCATTTACTAATAGTGAGCCACTCTGTGTTCATTACGAAACAATATACACATACTATAAAACCTTATATCGATGCCAAGCAAGTAATGCATTGATACAATAGAAACCAGCATTCATGTAGAAAATTGTACCTACGACACTCATCGAGGTTCCGGGATTGTTTTGTAATTGTATTTCTTCTCTTTCTGGGTGCTTTTATTTCTGTCTTGATTGTACCAACATTCGTTTCCTGATTAATGGGATACGAAAATATAATATTCGGCCTTTCAAACTGCGTCGGAGACGGTGCGTCTGTTGACGCAACGTTCAGTGACCTTTAGAGTTTTATCGTTAATATTCTATTGTTTAAACTGAACATGTATTATCTAACGAAGTTCGATAACCTTGTTTGAAAAACATTTTTACACGTGTGTGCTAATATTAATTAACTTACGCCGTCAAATGTCACTGAGCGAACAGCCAAGCAACATTTCACTTTGACCTGTACTATTTGGGCCTCACAAGTTTTATAAAGGAGAATAACAAGCAATATTAAGATTAAAATCCCATGCTTAAATTATTCAGAATTCTGTTAAGCAAAAAATTTCATAACTATATTAAAAGATTCTTAAAGCACGAAAAAATCGCCACCCGTATTCTTAATCCGCTTGTTGAGTGCAATACTAAAAGCTTTCAGTTTTTTGAGAGCTCAATTGTCTTTTGAATTATTCGAACAATTGGTTGGCGAAAAGTAATTTGTCAATAATGGAGATTTGAGGAGATTGATATTCTGGAATGTGCCGAGTGCTAAGGAAGTTACTAAAATTTATGTCGTCTATTAACAAGTAGTGAGTGGGAAACTATAGATTTTTGAACATAAATGTTGCAACAGTTAATTTATAATTTTCCGTTCCTTTCTCATTCCCTTCCAAGTAGTGAGTAGGAATTTATTTTTCAAACACGGTCGTGTTTCTATGTCAACGCAATCTAAAGATACGGCCATTTAAGCAAAGAAAATTTACACTAAAAGTCAAAAAATGGCTCTAAGAACAATGCGACCAAACTGCTTAGGTCATCAGTCCCCTAGAACTTAGAACTACTTAAACCTACCTAACCTAAGGACATCACACACATCCATGCCTGAGGCAGGATTCGAACCTGCGACTGAAGCACCCGCGCGGTTCCTGACTGAAGCGCCTAGAACCGCTCGGCCAACGCCCACGGCGAAACCGTTTTCACCTCATGTATAATGATAATATATACTGTCTAGTGAGGATGAACTGTATTTGCCAGCAACTCAAATCGTTTGATCACGGAACTTTTACGAAGCTTCTTTCAAATTTTGTTCGAAGTCATCTGCAATATCCACTTATAAACTTCCACTTATAAAACTTAATATAGTCTTACACATGACTGAAAAAAGTCTGACAAAGTTCGGATAGTTTTCCAATTTCACGCCTGTGCATAGTATGCTGGTAGCACTTCGTCTCCTTGCCTGTTATGCTGTGTAGCAGACTTTAAAGCTGTGCGGATCAGCATAACGAAAAGACGAGGGGTCTCGCTCGTTTTGTCCACGGCTGTACATATATGTACAAATAAATTATTACAATTTCAGAAAAATTGGATGATTCGTTCTGGGGAAAAAGCTTCACAAACTGAGAAAGTCAGTAAAGGGTTGGTCTAACTCTGGCCCTTTATGCAGGTAGTTATTCTGCTCGGCAATGACTTATATGGTTGGTGGATGTCTGCTGACGGCTATAGTGCCAAATTCTGTACAATTGGTGGTCAAAAATCCCGAGTTGGTTGGAGGTCCCTGCCCATGATACTGCAGACGTTCTCAATTGAGGAGAGAGATTGGCTAAATGGTGTGTATGGTTCTAGGAGAGAGAGAGACTGGCGACATTTCTGATGAAGGTACGGTTCTACAAGCACGAAGACAACCTTATAAACTCTCACCGCGTGCAGATGAGCATTGTCATGCTGAAATCTAAGCCCAAGATGGCTTACCATGAATCTCAACAAAAAAGGACGTAAAAATTAGTCGACGTACCGCTGTGTCGCGGATGACAACCGGAGGGCTACTGAAACGAAAATAAATGGCACCCCAGACCATCATACTGGTTGTCGGGCCCTACGTCGATTGGCAGGCAAGTTGGTATTCCACTGCTGTCTCGGGCGCCTCTATTAATCAACGAAAAGCCGAATAACTGCATGAATAAGGGCCAGAATTGGACCAACGCGTTGTTGGCTTGCTCAATTTGCGAAGCTCTTCCTCTTGAATAAATCATCCATTGTTTCTGAAATCGTAATCATATGTTTATTTGTTCATGTACATCACATCTACCGATTTCCGTCCCATTCGGATTATTCCTTCGTGCTGCGTCGTTCCTTTTTTCCGATCTCAGAGTGTATCTATAATTGTAAGTTGAATATAATAAATGCTACAAGCTTAAACACCCTGTATTAAAAATCCATAAGAGCTCTCGTTATCTGCGTTGGGCCAGAACGTGTCAGCAGCCGGCACGAGCTCTGAGGCGTATAAACCACAGAGAAGGCAGCAGTGATTACGTTTGGCTGGACTCGCTCGCATCCTGAGAACGTGTATGCCAGCCGGCGGCGTGTTTGCGAGTTAATTAGCGGCTGCAATTAGCCAACCGCGGCCGCCAGCAGCCCAGAGGCGGTGGAGGTGGCGGGGGGCGGAGGGCGGCAGGCGCGAAGAAGGCGGCAGCGGCGGCGGAGCAAAGGCGAGTCGGCCGCGGGCGCATTCCGGCCCCCGCCGCGCTGCTGGAATTCCAGAAACTCCGGCGCGGCAGCGAGGGCTCGCCTGTAATGGAAGTTGGCCTCTGTTAGATACGAAACTGTCGCGAGGAATCTAACAGTGGTCGTGCAGCGTGTAAGATTTACTGTCCTGGTTAAGGACTTTCATTCCTTCAGTTGGATACTGACTTAACATAGTTCTTCAGCCGCATACTCAGAAGTTGAAGACACACACTGTGGGAACTCACAGTTTCGAGAGTTTAATAGCAATCAAGCGAGGAGTACAGTAGAAAGGCAGAGCGTCTAAGATGATAAATAGAAGCCTTCCAGTATTCTAAGCTTTCAGACTGCGTTGATTTACTTTTTCCAAGAGTGATGTAGACGTAGGTACTAGGAAGTGGAAAGGCGAAATGTTTTGTATGTAAATGTTCCTTTGTAAAGGGAAACAAGCTGTGGTGCTCCAAAAGTTTCTGACATAAATGGTATTAATAGTTGACAAAAAGTGTTAGTAGGACTCATGCACTGAGGTTTTCGTATACATTTTATTATGTACTGTATTTAGGTAGTTTGTCTATAGGTTTTGATGAATTGATCTTTTGACTGCATTGACATGAGAGCTTAAATTTTGTACACCACCAAGACACCATAAACCTCAGCATTTGAGATAAATTTGAACTTCACATTTTTTTCCCGTTCCTGAGGAAAACGGATTTTAATAGACGCACGTGGTTTTTGATTGCCTTCAGTTAGAAGCTTAAATTTTTTACACTGTCATCGGACTGTAGACCTTAGTATTTGACGTGAGTTTCAAATTTACAGCGCTGTCAGTTCCTGCCTGTCTGTCCACCTGTTAGATGGACTGACAGACAGGCAAACAACTAGCGAAGAAAAAGGAACATGTGAGATAGTTACAAAATAACTATTTACGGAATTTTTCCTGTACTTGTTCTGTGAGACCTTGCTTCTTGACGAATTTCATGTTTCTAGACCAACGGGAAGCACCCCATAGGTTTTGATGAGTGAGTATCAAATGTGTGACACGAATGGTTGTATCTTTTGATTGCACTGCCTTAAGAAACTTAATTTTTTCACCTCCAAATGACTGATTGCCTTAATATTTGAAATAAATTTCAACCCTTCCCTGAGAAGAAACAATATTAACAGACGGAAGACAGACAGACGGAAGACGAGAAAGAGATTCTATAAGGGTTTCGGAGTCACGGACTGAGGTTCGGATCCTTAAAAACAGCTTATATCTTAAAAAATGAAACGGTCTTCCAGGCCAACAAAATTAATGCTGGAATTTTCAGCTGAGGTATCTCCTTTCTTGACCGCCATTTAACACGTGGTTGAAAAAGGCACAGATCATGCATGTATGTAAAAATGCACCAGAACTGATATTTCTCACTACTATATGTACGAGAGGACTTCAAAAAGTAAGTTACATTTGCCTCCCATGGTAAGACCATTGCGCAACAAGTTTGGTGTATTGTCGGAAGAGAGTACATGTTCTGTATTGACTGCAGACACACTTCTGCTGATGTACGGGTATCGGATGCAGAACAGTTTGGGAGTGAAATAGCGCAGCAACAGGAAACGCATTTCTAAGCTGAAGTACGTGGGAGCGTACGACTCTAGTGGGAAAAACGTCTAAACTGCGAGCATATTCAATGTGAAACTCTTGCGGTATATGGAAAAATGCAAAAAATTTGACCAAGGCCACACATATATTGGTAGTGCTAGTATGGGAGGACGGGAGGACAGAAGAAAGTATCCAAGCAGTTGTGTAACTGATTCACAATAGTCACTGATGAGGACGTTTACACAGCGGTTCTCAAACAGCTCAGTCACCAAGGGACGGATTTCTTTCATCGAGGAATTGAACGACTTGTGGCACACTGCGAGAGTTATTTACATTGGCTTGGTGAAAATTTTGAAAATTAATCTCATTTTCCTGTAGAAAATGTCATGTTACACGGTGGTATTCAAAATTTATCAGTAATTTTATTTCAGTAATTAGCAAACGTTTGTTTGCTGGTACTTTGAAAAGATATTCTGTAAATTTCAGTATTTACAGTACGGATTCTTTGAGTTGTCTCTTTGAGATGTTGAAGCGGAAGCGTGGGCAAATCTGTCACTTCCGGGCGTCAGTCACTGTGTACACGGTTAATTTTGATACACGCTTTTTGTTGCTGGACGGTGACACTGCAATTTAGAAGTGGCGAAAGCGGATCGTCAGCATTGGTGATAAAATTACATTTATTTTATCTTGCTGATAAGCAAGATTTTTCTGTGAGGTCATACGTGTGGTCTGCGCTATCTCTCGGCTTATTTCTGACTAAGTTCGTGTGGTAAACTCAGGTAAACTCAATCTGTTGATTTTTTTTTATACACCATTCTTGGAGCATGTTGCAGAATCGTGTCCTTGTGGCCCAGTCAGAGCTATTATGCAGTGAAGTCAATCACCCTTCTCTTCCGTTTGGTTCATTTGACCTTATTTTTGGAGTAGTGCTTACGTATCTGAATCTTTGTGATTGCTGGTATTTTCAAATCACGTGCATGTGATTTTCGGAAGTCAAGTGACTTGTCTACGCTGCTTACTTAATTTATGTAACATAAGAACTAATTGCATTTGATTTACGTATATTTTGATGTGGGCTTTGTCCACCGCCATTTCCCGTTTACGTATTGCAAGGTGCCACTTTCGTTGTAACTAATTGTTGCAAATGACCAAACTCATTAAGTATTTCCGTTCTTAGGTATTAATAACAACCCAGGTATTTTTTGCATGAATTCCATATGTGAAGGTACCTTAACGACTGTCACTGAATGAATATACATTTGACAGAAAGTATGAAGTATATGTCTTCATGTTCCACAAACTAAACCGCACAGAGTGTCCAGTATTATTTATTAGGTCATCTATTTTCAAATGTTTTGAACTTCAGAATATTCAAACGCTTTTGAGACATATAGCCAGCAGTTACTCACTTTTTATATTTGACTATTGCAATTACGGAAAAGGGCCTCGACCGCCATTGCACCCTGGTCGTCTATAAGTTGGTCACTATTACTCTTTAGTAATTTTGATAGTACCTACGAGTGATTTTCACATTTACTGAGGTCCAATTTTTCATACTATATCTGCCATTCATTAAGATGCGCGAGCTGCTTATTTAATTTCTTTTTCACTGTACACATATTGCAAAAAGCTTGAGGTATGGCCGTCATGTTCTGCACTCACTTATAACAAAGGACTTGTCTCCACCACAAATATTTATTTTATTTCTTTCATCTCTATTACACAATCTCTATTACGCCACTGTGAAAGGGACAAAAATCCTGTTGTTAAAAAACTTACACTTATGCTAAATACGACTAAGGTGGACGTGATGTTTTCTATCGACAGTATTTGAATTCTACGAAAATAGTACAATGCAAAAAAATGCGTAAGCATGAAAGAAATAAAACAAACATTCGTGATCAAAAAGAGAGTTTTACTATAAGTTCCTTTTTCATTATCAGAGTCACGTAGCGCAACGAAATTGATTATAATAAGGAACAGCTTCACTAAATAGGGGCGTCACGGTTCTAACAGTAAAATAGTAGCTCAATTTTAAATAGAGTAGACATTTTACGCTGAGTCACTTTTAAATGTGGTGCAGCATTCAATAAAAGTTACTTGGAGTGACTTAATAATGAGTAACGTGCTTCTTCAGTAAAATGTCAGCACTAACCGCACTTTTTATTTTAAAGACCAGGATGATTTTTAAAATGTAAGAAAAATGGAAGGAAAAGAGCAATTCTTGCTGAAATTTTGTTGAAAACCAATTGTACAGTTATGGATCCTGCATCAGAATGTTTCTTGTGTTGGACAAGAAATTACTTTTTGAAGAATCCAGGAATAGATTATTAGCTCTAATATAATGTCCGGCAGATTGTGCACTGTTGCCGAACTTCCCCAAGATTGAAGCTATGTCCCGAACCTGGAACCTCGCTTTTGGCGGGCAATGGTGTCACCAATTCAATTAACCAAGCACTGTTGCAGTTTCTTTTCTTCTAGTACGTCTCTCCCGCTCTCAAACAAGTGTCTTGCTGGACTAGCAACCCTGAGAGAAAGGACGCTGCGAAGAAACGGCTTTGCCGCAACCTATGGCATTGTTTGCAGAAGCAATCTTTCGGTCAGAAATGGTTTGTGCGCTATTTTGAAACTTTCTCGTCAGATAAAAGCTGTAACTGGGACTGGGAAACGAATGTGGAGGCTTGTTGTTGGCGAACAAAGTCTTAACGAAACAGTTATGCAAGACAAGTCTTCGCTGCTTGGCTTTTACCTCAGCATAAAAACTTACTCCAATGAAACCATTCTGAGTTTCGAAATGTCGAGCCTAACCCAATTCGTACTCTTCACATGCTGCGTCCACAATATCGTGAATACAGATGAAAAGGTCGATTCGGTATGGCAAACTTCACAAAGTTATCGGTTCTGCAAGGTTCCAGTGACAGCTAAAGACTGCTATTTCGTGACAGGCAGTGCTAGTATGTTGACATCGATGGAATGTCATGTAGTGGGATAGACTTATTCTCTGACATGCCCCACGGAAGTATTATTGGACTATTACTATTAGTCACTGATTAGACCATTTATTTTTCCACTATATCATTCGTGCTGACCTCATGCTATACGGCGTCTTCAAAGCCCAGCTCAGTCTGCGGCTTACTTTCACCTTTGGCAGCATAATTCTGCTACCCCAACTTCCATCCTAAGTGTGTGTATTGTATACAATAATAATATGCGCCAACCAACGAGGCACACCTGCACAAGTCCCTGATCCAAATGAGAGCGATCTCAGCCATATCGAACTCTCAGTGCCGACAGAGGTACTCATGTATCAAATAGATCATAACAGTACGCCACTGAATGTAATTGCAGACTACAGTCTCGTCAACTGGAATGTCAACATAGAGTATACAAATACCCAGATGATAAACCTCTTTGTTGGTTTGGAAAATTCTTAAGATACATCCAACGCCGCTTTCATCTCGCAATGCACTTTTATATCCTATCTGTCTATTTTTTTCTTTCCTTTTTTGAGTCATGAGTCTTCTGACTGGTTTTATGCGGCCCGCCACGCATTCCTTTCTAGCGCCAACCTCATCTTCTCAGAGTAGCACTTCGACCCCACGTTCTCAGTTATTTACGGGATGTACTCCAGTCTCTGTCTTCCTCTAAAACTTTTCCCTCTACAGCTCACTCTAGTACCATGGAGGTTATTCTCTGATGTCTGAACACATGTCCTTTCATCATGTTCCTTCTTCTTGTCAGTATTTTTCATATACTCCGTTCTTTGTGATTCTGCGGAGAACCTCCTCGTCCCTTACCTTGTCAGTTCACATAATTTTCAACGCTCTTCTGCAACATC
Organism: Schistocerca americana; assembly: GCF_021461395.2. Lineage (NCBI taxonomy): Eukaryota > Metazoa > Arthropoda > Insecta > Orthoptera > Acrididae > Schistocerca > Schistocerca americana. The sequence goes on from NC_060124.1 coordinate 43,683,999, forward strand.
ACATCTCAAAAACTTAGATTCTCTTTTGTCCCGGTTTTCCCACTGCCCATGATTCAACACGATAAAATGCTGCTCTCCAAACGTACATTCTCAGAAATATCTTTCTCTAATTAATGCCTAAATTTGGGACTCGTAGCTCTCTTGGCTACGAATACCACCCTTGCCTGTACTAGTCTGTTTTTTATGTCCTTTTTGCTTCGTCTGTCATGGATTACTCTGCTTTCAATGTATCAGAATTCCTTAACTTGGTCTATTTCGTGATCATCAGTTTCTCACTCTTCCGATTTCTGTTAATTCTCATTACTTCTGTCTTTTTCCGGCATACTCTCAATCCGTGTTCTATATTCCTTAGACTGTTCGTTCCATTCAACACATCTTGTAATAATTCTTCACGTTCACTGAGGATAGCAATGTCACCAGCGAGTCTTATCATTGATATCATTTCGCCCTGAATGTTAATCTCACACCTGAATCTTCCTCTCAGTTCTGTCATTGCTTCTTCTGACTGTATCCCGCCTTGAACCCTTTTAATCCGAGCACTTCGTTTTCGGTCTGCCACTCTTATTATTCCATCTTGACTCTAGTACACTTTGCATATTATTTCTTTAGAGCTTACCCTTACTTTTCTCAGAATGTTGAACATCTTATGCCATTTTACATTGTCGAACGCTTTTTCTTTCTATTTATTTCATTCCGGAGGGATTCATAATTCTGTATTCCTGTCCCTTCCTGAACATTCTCGCACTTCCTCTCGGTCAATTGAAATACAGTGTGTCCCAAAGGTCGGTTAAAATTTGAAAATGAATAATCTAGTGTGACGGTACGTCACATAAATATTGACATTTTTAGCGGTTGTAAATCGTAGTTTACGTATTTATGAATATAATTAGTGCAAAAGATACAGTTAATGTTCTTGAAACAACTGATATGCAGTGATAGCATCTTTATTTAATGTCTGTGAAAATAAAACTGGATCGAAGGAGACGCGATTGTACGGCCGAGGAGGAAGGACGTATTTTGTGGTACACACACCGTTTTGTTTCGCTATACGGAAGGCAGCCATTGAGCGGCTACACATATTTTATGTAAGTTATTCGTATTTATTGCTAAAACAAACTTGTTATTATTATTTTAAAATGAATGTCTTTGTAATAGTTGTCACCTCAAATGCTCACAGTGGCTAATTATTTTTAATAAGCATTTTTTCAGTAATTTGCGCTGCGAGAAGCTCATCTTCCGATGCAGCCTCTGGTCGGCCATTGCGCGCCTAAGTATTAATTTATTTTTCAGTGTTAACAGTAACTGTAAAAGTGAGAGATTTCGTTATAAGAACCTTTTTAAATTGAAACAGATAATTAATTTACGTCAAAGTTCATGTTTTTAAACTATAAAGATTCCATGAGTTCAGTAAGTTTTATCTTGGCCGCTCCACGGCAACAATCGAAATTCTCTCACGCCTTGCTTTGCAGTCAATAAATGGAAATTAAAAAAATTACATTCAATTCAGTTATTGGCAACTATATTTTAGTCATCATGTTCAAAATCTAAAGTTGGTACGTGAATAACTGAGGCCTTTCAAGAACCCGTTTCATATTTACTTATGCACTAAATAAAAGTGATAAGAAAGACAATATCCCTGAGAGAGAATCATGCTGATAAATTAAAAATAAAAATATATAAAATATATATATAATTTCCTTTGTATATAACGAATAACTTATGCCACCGACGCCACAGTAGGTAGTCTGGAAAAAATTTATGCACTTGCCCAAAATGACATGGCGTTTTACTGAAACCCATAAACAGCTCAACAACTGGCCGACAGATGGCACTGGCCAGTTACATGCAAGTGACCCCGCATGAGAATCGTATATAAAATGAGCTGTAGTGAGGGAGTGGGTCCATGACTATTCCCGCGCCAACTGGAATGCCTACCGGGATACCCTCTCCACCCAGGTCGATAGCCACCCCTTCACCTACTACCACCCTGACGATGTAACCACCCATGCTGCCTCCTTTCTCCAGCAGACCTTGTCTGAGGCCGTGGAGGCCCACATCCCTACTGTCGCCATCCACCCCCACCGTCCTACCTTACCACCTACAGGCCGTCCTCCTCCTCCGTGAATCCCGCCGTCTCTACCGCGCCTTCCTCCACACGCATGACCCGGACACACTACGACGCCACTGGCAACTTCAGCGACACGTTCGCAATTTGCTCGCGGCTAAGAAACGCCGGGACTGACGACAGACATGCACCCGTTTAAATGCTACCCTGCCTATAAACTCGTCCAAGTTTTGGTCAGCCTTCCGTCGCCTTACCGGAACTAAACCCTTCCCCTACTATCCTCTTCTCCATGATGATCACCCCTTCCCTGACACCCATAGTAAGGCCAATCACTTTGCCTCTTACTTCTCCGATGTCTTTCCCATCCCCGGCGATCCCCAGTTCGATTACTCCCTCTTCCCGGATGTCCGCGATCGAACTGACACCTCTGTCCCTCCCATCGCTCCTGGTTTCCAGTACTTGGACAACATTGCACACACGGAACTCAATGCCCCTATCACTACACAGGATCTCATTGCTACACTCCGCACGAAACACAACACCGCTCCTAGTCACGTTCGTGTCACCTACCGTCACCTTCGTGAAGCTCCTGTCTCTTTCCTCTCCACCCTGGTCAGGCTCTACAATGTAGCCCTGTCCACCGGTTACTACCCCGACCTGTGGAAAACCTCCCCTATCCTGATGTTCCTTAAACCTGGTAAACTGCCGTCCGCCATCTCCTCCTACCGTCCCATCAGCCTTACCTCGGTCTTCAGCAAGGTCCTGGAATCTATCCTCACCCGCCGCATCCACCAGCATCTCCGCCAGCACCGCCTCCTTCCCGTTACACAGTGTGGCTTTCGCCCGTCCTCTTCCGACGACCTTCTCCTTCACCTCACTCATCTCCTTTCCGAACAGCTTAAATCCCGTCACTCCGCAATCTTCCTGTCCCTGGACCTCGAACTTGCTTATGACCGCGTATGGCATTCCGGCCTCCTCTTCAAGCTCCAAACCTTCGCCCTTCCCATTAACTACGTCCGTCTGATCGGCTCCTTTCTCTCCAACCGTCCTTCGTACGTCACCACCCATAACACGGATTCCTACACCTTTTTTCCCTCTGCCGGTGTGCCCCAAGGCTCCGTCCTCTCCCCTTCTGTACCTTTTATATACGGCGGACATGCCCTGCCATCACCCCCCGTCCACCTTCTCCAGTTTGCCGATGACACCGTCTTCCTTACCCTTGCCCCCACCCTGCAGCGCTCCCAACACCTTCTCCAATCGCATCTTGACCGGTTCACCACTTGGTGCAACCAGTGGTTGCTCAAGGTCAATCCCTCCAAAACCCAGGCGATCATTGTAGGCAAAACCACCCCTTGCTTCCACCTCCTTAATTTCTATCTCACCATCTATGCCCGTCCTATCGCCCTCACCCCCACCCTTAAGTACCTTAGCGTCACCCTCAACCGTCGACTCTCCTGGACCCCCCATCTCCAGACAATCCAAGCCAAGGCGCGCGCGCGCTCCCGACTCCATCTCCTCAAGCTCCTTTCCGTCTGTACGTGGGGTCTGGACCCCTCCACCATACTTCACACCTATAAATCCCTTATCCACCCTATCCTTTGTTACGCCCATCCGGCCTGGATCTCCGCCCCCCCCTACCTTTTATAAATCCCTTCAAATCCTTGAATGCCATGCTCTCCGCCTCGCCTATCGCATCCGCCTCCCCTCCCCCATGCGGATCCTGTACAATCTCATTCCATTCCCCAACCTCCTCCTTTTCCTTGAAAGGATACGGATCCTGTACACTCCCGCAAACTCGATCCTCCTCACCCGCTTGTCTCGCCCATCCTCTCCCGCCCCCACCCGCTGCCGTGCCTGTATTCCCACATCCCCCCAGGCCTCCATCTCTCCACCCTCCTTATCCTCTCCCAAGGTGGCTTCCGCCAGCTCCCTCTCCCTGATGATGCTCTCCTCCCCTCCATCTACCCCTCCTACCAACTTTGATCCTCCCTCCCTCTTCCTGTGTTTGCTCCTTTGGGCACCCTCCCTCTTCCCTCCCTCCTCCATTTCTCCCCACTCCTCCCCCGGGCTTCCCCTCCTTTGTCCCTCTCCTCCTCCCCCATCTCCTCAGCCATTGGCATCCTTGTTCTCCCCTCTCCCCCACCTCACCCTTCTTCCCCTCTGGGCAGGTCCCCGGACTCGCACACGCTAAGTGGACATTCGCGCGCCGGAGATCATCGCCATCAGTGTCTCGTTTGTGCCGTCGCGTTTAGTGTTCAGTGTTCACCGTCCCACTCCATCGTTCACCAGTGCATCGACGTCTTCAGTGTTTGTGCTTCGTGTCAACAGTTTGTGTTGTGGATTGTCATCGAGTGTGAACGGCTTCATGTTTTTTTATGTTCACGTGTCTACTGTTTTTTCCCCGCCGTTTTGTTCCAACCCATATGTCTTCTCTGTTTTTATCATTGTACTATCTTTGGCTGAAGAGCGGCGTATTGTGCTGCTGCCAGCCTACCTGTTCTACGGGTATTAAAATCACAATAAAGAAAAAAAAAAAGGGAGTGGGTTCGATCACCCCTAGCATGGCTGATAAACAGCTGCTGGAAGGTGCGATTTTTATACAAAATGGTGATCCATTCCATTTTGCTACACGTGTGAACATCTCTTGCACGCATCGTTTGCTTAGGTTGACTTGCTGAGTCGCCACGTCGGTCATGCTTGGCCTTCCATGTCTGTAGATCTCAATCCGTGTGATTAATGGTTGTTGGGTTACCCGAAATCGCAAGTCTACCACAATCGTCCGACCTCATTAGAGATGTTAAAAGACAACATTTGACCATAAGTACTGATATGCTGTATAGTGCTATTCACGACATTGCCCCTTGACTACCGATATTGTTGATAAATGACTACCGATTTGTTGAGCATTTGTCATAAAGAACGTTGTCATTGCTAAAAACTATTGCTTTTGAATCATATGAAGCGAAATCTTTGTCCGTTTTCTGCACTTCTTTTGTTTCAGTAAAACTTCAAGTCATTTCAAGCACTATCTACTTTGCTCCGTGAAGTAATGAATTTTTAAATGTAACATACATCTGGGCCACCCTGTATTTCTTCAGTTACCTCAGGTTTCTTCCGAGTTACCTTCTTTGTACTACACTTATATGTCCAACATCTGTGACTGTCCATTTTAAACATGTTCATTCCTCTTCAACTGAACTGCCTACTCTGGTATTCATTGTCGCAATATTCACATCATTGGCGAACTTAAAACGCGACTCCTCATGTTTCAGTAACTCGGTATCCCTATTCTCCCACATTGATTCTTCCGAAACATACTCTTAAACTTCAGTCTACTCTTCATCATTACTAAATTTTGATGGGCACTCCTTACTATGCCTGAGGGCCCTGTCCTTTTGACACTCATGTATGTCACATACTGCAGACAACTCCTGGCCTGCACCCGCTCATATAACATTTATATGTTGACGACACGACATACTGAGCTTGCCACTGTAGCCCAGTGAATTACTGAGGCCTTCCTAAAGAATTATAGTACAGTCACAGTACCAATCAGTCAGTGTAACTTTACCCTCACTCCGCTATTACTATAGAGACTGAAATTATTTTTATGATCATGTAGCATTGTGTTATAACTAATGCTTGAGAACAGCATTTGCCTTTTAGAAACTTCACAACTGAGTCCCAAAAATACCTGGTAACTCACTTCCGATTAGTGCCCTGTACTTTCGATTAAATACCAGTTACAAATTCGTCGTTTTCGCAAACCAACCCCCCCCCCCCCCCCCCTCTAGAGCAATCGATTCTTTGTATGCCCATCTTTTCAGAGGTGGTTGTGGGACTCGGCTGTTTCGCTAAAGGATTTCAAATCAAACACCTTTCGACCATCTAACTTCCAAATTTATTTTATTTGGCTACCGCTTTCGGGGATTTACTACGCCATCTCCAGGCCCCTGAGCAACGTGTACGAAGATTCCACCTCGGTTCTGGTCAAAACAGGGCCAGTATTCAAATGGTCAGCAGCTGACTGTTGACGTGACCGCTATAGCAAGCAGAAATCTACAGATAGCAGTATTTGAATGCTGGCCCCTGTTTTGAACAGAACGGAAGTGGAATATTGCTACATGCCGGTCAGGGCCCTGAAGATGGCGTAGTAAACAGCCGAAACTCATAGGCAAATAAAATAAGTTTGGAAATTAGACGGCTGAGAGGTGTTTGATTTGACCTCCAAGAGCAATCGGTCTCTCCTAAAGTGTTCAAGTACATTAACTGATAGATCTACCCATGAACTACTACTCTACTTCAGATAAAAACGTCTTGCTAGTGTGCAAAAACACATCAGCACGCCAAAAGGCGCTACTATGAAACACACACCTGAAGAAAATAGAATTTGGCGGACATTGTGAACATTTAATTAAATTTTGAAGATAATTATTATTCATACACGTATCACAAAATTCTGCAAAAACCACCGTATGTAGGTAAGAAATACGAATGAGCATTGGCACCAACATATTCAAAAGAATTTAACAGGATTTGCACAGAAACCAGATGGCAGTTATAAGAGTCGAGGGACATGAAAGGGAAGCAGTGGTTGGGAAGGGAGTAAGACAGGGTTGTGGCCTCTCCCCGATGTTATTCAATCTGTATATTGAGCAAGCAGTAAAGGAAACAAAAGAAAAATTCGGAGTAGGTATTAAAATCCATGGAGAAGAAATAAAAACGTTGAGGTTCGCCGATGACATTGTAATTCCGTCAGAGACAGCAAAGGACTTAGAAGAGCAGATGAACGGAATGGATGGTGTCTTGAAAGGAGGATATAAGATGAACATCAACAAAAGCAAAACGAGGATAATGGAATGTAGTCGAATGAAGTCAGGTGAAGCTGAGGGAATTAGGTTAGGAAATGAGACACTTAAAGTAGTAAAGGAGTTTTGCTATTTGGGGAGCAAAATAACTGATGATGGTCGAAGTAGAGAGGATATAAAATGTAGACTGGCAATGGCAAGGAAAGCGTTTCTGAAGAAGAGAAATTTGTTAACATCCAGTATAGATTTAAGTGTCAGGAAGTCATTTCTGAAAGTATTTGTATGGAGTGTAGCCATGTATGGAAGTGAAACATGGACGGTAAATAGTTTGGACAAGAAGAGAATTGAAGCTTTCTAAATGTGGTGCTACAGAAGAATGCTGAAGATTAGATGGGTAGAGCACATAACTAATGAGGAAGTATTGAATAGGATTGGGGAGAAAAGAAGTTTGTGGCACAACTTGACCAGAAGAAGGGATCGGTTGGTAGGACATGTTCTGAGGCATCAAGGGATCACCAATTTAGTATTGGAGGGCAGCGTGGAGGGTAAAAATCGTAGGGGGAGACCAAGAGATGAATACACTAAGCAGATTCAGAAGGATGTAGGTTGCAGTAGGTACTGGGAGATGAAGAAGCTTGCACAGGATAGAGTAGCATGGAGAGCTGCATCAAACCAGTCTCAGGACTGAAGACCACAACAACAACACAGAGGAGCTGTTACAGTCCCTGCTGTTACACTCCCAATTCGAAATACATTTGTAACAGCGGTAACTTCTCGGTTAGAATCACTGCAGTAAGGCTAGAACAGTGAACTAACAAACTTAGGTACACCTATAGCATATGTGGAAAGTGGTAGAATACGAAATTATTCGTATGGTTCGTTTAAAGTAATATGTAGGCACTGCTTACTCATCGGCAGCGGTATGTCCTTGTTCGAGTAGTATTTACAACGACTGATTAAAATACAATATAATATTCTTAATTATTGGTTTCGCAGTACTTTTAATTCTGTGGGTTGTTAGGCAATTAAAAGGATGTTTATTTCAAGTCACTGTCGTTAAATGCAATAAATAAATATGGAGAAGGAAAGTATTTAAATTTGGCAACAGTGAGATCATTTTATGCTGACCATTGAAATCGTCAGTAATATAAATTTATTCATAGCTGTGAGCAGTTTTGAAGTAAGTCGATGAGAGTCTGAATGCGTCCCAATAGCTCGTCACACGGTCCGCTTCAGCAGTGCCAGTTACCTTGAAGCTGTAGACACTTCTCATCTGACGCAAGGTACAGGCCGAGGGCGTAGCTGGACTGCCGAAAATGCCCTCGAGTGATCCGTAAACATTATGCAGTGGCCAAAGTTTCCTCCTTTGGCTACAAAGCTTCCTCCTTTGGCTACAAAGCTTGTTGCCAAAAGTAAGAGAGTGCTGTAGGAAAATGTAATGTAGTTCTGGACAACGGACAAGTATAATACAGATATTATTTTATGCTGCACAAAGAAAATACACGTCGTATTGCATATACAACTACTCGCAAGCAATAAAACTTCGTTTTCGAACATTCCTCTAGCCCACATTGTTCCGACGTATATGTCATGTCCTATTGTACTAGGCCCCCCCCCCCCCCCCACCCTCCCGTTTCACAATTCACAGTCAATACTCGCACACTCAGCAGCTAGACTTTAATGCACGAAGTTCAGTACTCTTCTGGGAACCTTATTCTTCACAGATAAAATTACAAACTGACCCACAGGAAAGCCAAGTCACCTTTTGTGGCTTCACCTCTCGAAGATTTTGCAAGTCTGATTTGCATTTTCCCATCTTTCCGTCTACGGATACTTGACGTCTTTCCCTTACACATTCAAATACTGAGAACTAAATTTCTATAGGTAATTAACCCTGAATGCACATCTCCCCACCATCAAACCACGGTCTGTAACTAAAAACTACTAAGAGGCTTATGTCGGGTCTACATCCTTCTGCAGTCATCACCAACAAATATCTCATTTGTTCTATCCGAATTCCAATGTTGCCTGGATTGTTCGGTTCCTAATCTCATGTGCTCCTCCATGCCTTGTCAGTCCTCGCCCAGAAGAGTTGGTCATCTTTAACAATGAAATCCATGAATTTGCTTCTTTTTCCCTCTCTCGCATTCCAAATCTTCTCATTATGGTGTTTCATGGCCCGGCGACCATTCTGTGATAGACGCATTAACATTGTCATCCCTGTGTGTTTTACGTATTCTGTCATATCCGCGACTTGTAAAACAAAAGGATATTTCATTGTCTTTTTAAAACATTGAGATTGTCATTTACGTAGAGTACCACACTCTTATTTTTTGTTTGATTTTATCACTTTCAAATTATGGAGATCTTCAACGAAAGAACGGAATTTATCTCACTATCATTCCAGCCCCTCGTGAGCAATAGCATTAACAAAGATGAATTTAGGCAAAATTTTTAGTTTCTCTCTATACATAACGTTAGGTTTATACAGATTATGTCAAATGGCTTGAAATTTTTGGGTATCATTATTGTGTAGAATTAATCTCTCAATTATTTAATTTTTTGTTAAGAATATAAGTGGTTAAACGCATTTTTTTAGTATTATGTGTAACTATTTCCTTAAAAGTAAGTCTGACAGCTACCGCACGAGTTATGGCTCTGATAAGCTCTAAAAAATACTTCGTTTCCACAAAAAAAGACTGTAACTGAACAAGTAATGAATCACTGCAGGAAACTACACAGAGAAATCAAATGGAGTAATTGCCCTTTAACTGTGCAGTTTAAGTGATCCTATCATCAATTAAATTAATGCGAAATGTGTTATAAGAATAAAAAGCAAAGAAAATAACAAGTCATTTTTACGTACCATTTCCATATGCTGTGGTACACTCTTTTACCTATATTTATTCCTCAACAAACAAGGAACTGTTTATATATTATCACTTTTCCTTATTTTTTCAGTCTTTTCCGTCTCAGACTGTAACGATTACGTTTCACTCAGTGAATATAATTCTTTTTTTATTTATTTTCGATGACAGTTGTTGCACAATGCTATGGCGCATAAGCCAAAGAGTGACGTGTCGTCTGTAGAATAACCAAATAAGGAGATGTTTCAGAGAGCCCACAGAATGTTGGAGACAGCGAGACGGTCGGTTTGAATGTTTAAAGTACAACGTATTAGATATTAAAATGGTAGAAAAATATGTAGACTAAAAATATCAATTAAACAGAGACAGCAAACATATGAAAATCATCTGTATACAAGAATGAATGCCATTAACCGGAACAATGACAGTTGGAAACAAAATTCTGTGTGCACAGTTTGGGTCAGCGCCGTAGTTAGTGAAAACGTCGGGATAAAATCATAACAAGGTTTCATGTTAATATGGACCGTAAATATCAATCTCTCTGATATAATGGTTACGCAGAGTAGTATAATGGTTACAGAATAGATAAATCACAAGTCTGGACTGTCGTTGGCTGCTGTATACCTGATGAGACAGTGACGTATTTCCTTTGTCCGTTTCTTCATTTCCTTTTAGACGCTGTTGTAGCTCTCGCATTCGCTCAGCAGTGAACATTTTAGGCTTTTTGGATTCAAATGAGCCAAGATTTTCTCTTCCAAGTGTATTTGCTGGTGTTATGTGACAAAATTTTCCAGTATTTTGTAACTTTCAGTTCGATAACGATTTTGACGTATACTGCAGTGAATATTTTTATTGTCTCGCTTTGGGTCCTTGTAGTACTTCACAGGATCTTTACAGTGACACTTGAAACAATGTTACAGCTGTCCACGATACACTAGGTTATAACTATATTCCACTCCGTCGTCAGGCCACGAGTGGCCTACCGAGACCATCCGACCGCCGTGTCATCCTCGGTGGAGGATGCGGATAGAAGGGGCGTGGTGTCAGCACACCGCTCTCCCGGTCGTAAGGTGGTATTCTTGACCGAAGTCGCCTCTATTCGGTCGAGTAGCTCCTCAATTGGCATCACGAGGCTGAGTGCACCCCGGAAAACGGCAACAGCGCATGGCGGCCTGGATGGTCACCCATCCAAGTGCCGACCACGCCCGACAGCGCTTAACTGCGGTGATCTCACGGGAATCGGTGTATCCACTGCGGTAATGCCTTTGCCTAGGTTATAACCATACATAAAACTAATTTGTAAGAATGATGTGTGTGCGACTACACCGATACGATTACGTCACAGGCAAACATAATACCGCGTGGCGAACACATACAGGATCGATCTATCCCATTAGTAGGAGCACAATTATAAACGGTATTTTCGAACAGCGAGCGAACAGACGATTTCACGTCAAAAGAAGTGTGGAAGCCAGTCATGGGAGGTGAATGGAACAACCAGTCTTCTTGGTGAGGCAGGCAGGCAGAACGGTGCAAAAGGGAACGCCAGAAGTGGGGGTCGTAAGTGTGAGTTTGTAGTCATTGTGGTAAAAAGCTTTTGTACTCTCCAGTCATATTAATGTGACCACTGCAATATTGTCCTTCAATGTGCAATGACCTCTCTCAGACCGCACTAGCAATGGAGGATATGTAAAGTGTAATGATGAAGATTAGATGGGTAGGTCACATAACTAATGAGGAGGTATTGAATAGAATTGGGGAGAAGAGGAGCTTGTGGCACAACTTCACAAGAAGGGACCGGTTGGTAAGACATGTTCTAAGGCATCAAGGGATCACAAATTTACCATTGCAGGGCAGCGTGGAGAGTAAAAATCGTAGAGGGAGACCAAGAGATGAATACACTAAGCAGATTCAGATGGATGTAGGTTGCAGTAAGTACTGGGAGATGAAGCTTGCACAGGATAGAGTAGCATGGAGAGCTGCATCAAACCAGTCTCAGGACTGAAGACCACAACAACAACAACAATAGTGGACGTGGAATACAGTGCGATCATTGTCGTAATGCGGAAACGGAGTGATTTATCTGTCAAAAAGGGCATGATTAATGGCTTTCTGACCAAGAGTAGATTTCGAAACGGCTAAGTTTGTAAACTGTTCGCGTGCCACCACGTTAAAGTACGGTACACCGTGCATGGGAAAATGGCGCTATCCAAAGTCGGTGCAGAGCCAGCTGTGATGCACCATTGGCTTTGGCGTGTATTGTCCTGCAACAATGGTCTGAAGGGTGCAGGCTGGCTGAGGGAAGGTTATAGTATGAAGAATATTTTAGTGGAATTGCCTGGTAATATCGTCATTCTGAAGGGCAAGGGGATCAACACGAGTACGCATCTATCCTCGGGACTATGTCCGCCTCTATATGCAGTTTGTTTCCCTCGGCACCATGGCATCTACCAGCAGGACACTGCAACGCACCACACAACTCGCAGTGTAAGTGCATGGTTCAAAGACTAATAGGGTGAGTTTACCATTCTCCTATGGTGACAAAACGCCCCGGATTTTAACCCAACTGAGAACTTGTGGGGCCTCTTGGATCGGGCCGTTCGTGCCGTGGATAGTCAATCGAGAAACGTTGCACCGTTGGCCACAGCAGAGGAGTCGGTGTGGCCCCACATCTCTGTTGACACCTTCCATTTAAAAAAAAAAAAAAGAGGAAGCGGTTCAAATGGCTATGAGCACTATGGGACTTAACATCTGAAGTCATCGTCCCCTAGAACTTAGGACTACTTAAACCTAACTAACCGGACTGTAGCGCCTAGAACCGCGTGGCCACTCTGGCCGGCTCCATATATTCCTTGAATCTTTCTGCACGTCCGCGTTGCAGCAGGCAGCTATTCAGTATTTTGGCAAGCGGTCAATTTAAAGTGACTGCACTGCGTATTAGGAGTTTGACATCGAAAGGCTGTCTTGGTAAAAGATGGTGTATGTGTCGTAATTCGATCCTAAGTGTGGAGGTGCAGTTTTGCAAATTTTCCAAAATTGTTTCCGAGTAATATAGAATGTTCGCAGTAAAAATAGTGTTCACACCCTTGCTACAACATACTGTGAACTAAATGACGGCAGGTGTACGGAGCTTCTAATATCTGAATGAACTCTGTGGAAAACAGGTACGATTAGCTACAGTAGCTCGGTCTCAACGTATTGTTTGGTGTATCAATGGTGGAGTGTCCACAGCGGTTGAATGGACATCGAATGTATTTTTCAATCATTAAAACAGTACGTTGCTACTGAACAGCCCACGAATACCCCAGTTATCGTCATAAACTACCTTACTATCATGCAGAATAAATGAACGCTGAAAGGTGAAGAGTTTGTGGGGGCGTAGTGTGCAGAGCCACTATCGCCGGACGTGCTGGTTCAAATGGCTCTCAGAACTATGCGACTTAACTTCTCATGTCATCAGTCGTCTAGAACTTAGAACAACTTAAACCTAACTAACCTAAGGACATCATACACATCCATGCCCGAGGCAGGATTCGAACCTGCGACCGTAGCGGTCACTCGGTTCCAGACTGTAGTGCCTAGAACCGCACGGCCACTCCGGCCGGACGGAAACAGATTTGTTTATAATGAGTCAACTCCTAGTGCATCAGTTTATTTCGTTAATACCTTGTAAACGACCTTTTATCTGAAGTATTATAGTTTAATTACTAAGTAAATAAAACTTATGTTATTGTTTGACTGTCAGTAACTAAAATGTTATTTGCTTTAACAGGAACTCTCGTATATGTTCTACTTTTTCTTTAGTTTAGTAGTTCGCATGGACGTATATGATTCCAGACTTTTTTCAGATCTGGAAATTGTCTTTCGGTGTTGCTGCTTCCCTAGTGATTGGAGAAATTTGGTTTACAGTTTGACGACACTGTTATCAAAATTACGAGTGGTAATTAATTGTGATGGTCACTGCGGACGCAGAGGAGGGGGAGACCATTGCCTTGTAGGACTTGTAGGAATCAGCTACAGGGCAGAGATGTGGAGGGCAGGGGGGAGGGGGGCCAGAGGGAGGGTGCTGTATTGAGAACAGACAAAAATTTTCTGTCAATTCTAGAAATGTTGTTAACGCAATTTCTGAAGGATGGTTTAATGTAAAAGTACACAAAATTTATGACATTTGTTGTGCATAAACGTTCGGCCCAAAATCTGGCTGCAGATCGCTTTGCAGCAAAGTCCTAAGCAGGTTAGCTTCCATCTACAAGAAGTTCTAAGTTAATTTATGGAGCGATAAACTGATGAGTGACCAGCATCCATCGAAGACAGGTGGTGGCCTTTAATCTATTGGTTTTTAAAACTCTAGCTTGCACGATGTCAGCACCGGCGGCTGACCAACATATCACTATGTCATGATTGAGGCTTAGTCTCCTACATACTCGGAAAGTGGAGGGATACTGAAAATTGCTCTGATTCTGCCCACGTGACTGGCACTACAAAACAGTGTGGCCGATCGGAACTACGGTGTCGTCTTGCCGATAACGCCTGCTGGTCAGGCAACCTCACTGACTCGACTGTACGACGTAATGCCTCTTAGCCCTACGCATCACGGTGGAGCCGCGGGGTTGCCATGTAACTCCTACTGGACGACGCAGGTACCCAATCGGACAACAACGACCGAAAGCGTGGCTGCTTTGTGGCTGCCAATATTGAGTGCAGGAAACTCAAACCCATTTGTATATAATATGAGCAAATACTGAATTCAACTCAAATAATCGATAGAATGCATTCCATGTGCCACTTCGACTTCCAAAATGGTTCAAATGGCTCTGAACACTGTGGGACTTAACTTTTGGGAAACTGTAGCGTAGGCCATGTTTCTCCTGCAGTACGGATGGAATGCCGTGACGCAGAGGAATTTCGGGACAAAGTGAACCAACGATTCCGAAGGCAGGCGTCTGAGGATGCAACCGAGCAGGTAGCCGCCTCCAGCGCTACGTCTCAGCTTTGTGACGTCTCCTGGCAGGACGTTCACAAAATCGTTGTTATATATGTGAAAAAAAGGAACATTTATCTATACTATTATTATGCTTTCATTTCTATATGAATGTAAAAAAAGTAATCTTTTTATTTTTATGTTTGTGCAATAATTATGTATCTATATTTTGCAAATAACGTCTTTGGTCTGCGAGTGTAGAAATTGAAGCAGACAATGATGATTAAAAAAGATAACAAAGATGCATATGAACTTGCCTATAAATAGTGGATGTTAAAACATAGCTCTCTGGGTCTTCTTGTAGCCGTTAAAGTTGTAAGAGCCTGTAACGCTCGATTGATTGCTTGGTTAGCTTTCTTTTGTTCCTTGTTCGAGAAAGACGCCATTTGAGGCTGATGAATGAAAAAGCTGTGTACTTTAAATTTATGTTGATTTTTGAATATAGAAATGGTTAAAATACTTGTAATAATTTATTGCGATCTTGCCCAGAATTTCATTCCACATTTTTAGCCGTTTTCAGCATATTTAGTATTTTTCACGACGCAGAGCTGTGCAGCGATCGCGAGAGCTGCTGCCGCGGCAAATTCAAATTAAATCGAATGAACGCATGTTTCCCTCAATCAAGCGGGCACGTAACGGTACATTAAAATTATTTCTTTCAGCTTCCCGGAAACCTCAGAGGTGGATGATGGATTTTAATATGTCATTTTCAGGTGGACATAGGCAACTGCTATTACAATATCAGTAACATAAATAATTAAGTAAATCAGAGTAATAATATTTTACTTGTGTGATACCAAAGACTGCTGTGATGAAACCTGTTCTGACTAATAATACAGAAACCATATTTCATTTTTTAGTTACTTGCTCTCGTGTTAGTCGTGGCAATCAACAGTGTTCATATATTAAAAAATCCACTGCAGCTTTTACGTTTAGCGAACGTAGCATACTGTAACTTCTGTATGTGTAATAAGAGTAATTTTCAGTGCATTTCAGAGATGAAAGTAGCCAAGGACATGTTTAATTTCATAGTTAGTTACAGTAATGATACCGTGTTCCATTTATAACATGCCAGATGAGGGTTGTATAAAAATAATTTGCAAATTAAAGATCATACGTGCACAGCAGGAAATCTTTCAGTGTTGTGCGAATCCCTACGTAATATATTAAGGTGCACAAAGTTAAAATATTTGTTGTACTCGCAACAATAAGCAGTATACAGTTAATTAAAATATTATCCCATATAAACAGCAAATAAAGCCAAAAGCGCGGTGGGGATTACGCGACAGATTGTGACAAGATTTTATAAAACCACCGTCACGGCGTGCCAGACTTCAAAAAATGGCTCTGAGCACAATGGGACTTAACAGCTGAGGTCATCAGTCCCCTAGAACTTGGAACTACTTAAACCTAACTAACCTAAGGACATCACACACATTCAAGCCCGAGGCACAATTCGAACCTGCGACCGTAGCGGTCGCGTGGTTCCAGACTGTAGCGCCTAGAACCGCTCGGCCACACCGGACGGCACATCCCTCATCAGTTCGGCAGAATAGTGGTGTCAGCATTAATTTTTTTTTATCCTTCGCTATTTGTTCGTACTATGAAAGATGTTCGAAGGCCAAGTAGCTGTTTGCTCAAAAAGACGCAGTCTAACAGGCTGTCGTCACAATCTTTTAAAAATGAATGGAAATGACAGAAGAGAGTGGTGAGAATTTTCAGTATTATTGCATGCCATCCTTGTATAGGACAGTAAAGTGAGTAAAATTTTCGATTTCCTAAAGTGAAGTTTTCTCTCGCTACATTACGGCAATGTCGATACGAGGCGGCAATAATGAAAACATTTCACAACTGACAAGGGGAGGCCGCCAATTGTGAAATTCAGATTCGATTCATACTGCGCATAATAAAAGCTCACGGCCAGAGGTGTAATGTGGCAAAGCACCAAGATGCACTTCTCAGCCGTTGTCGAGAAAATCGACAGTTAAAAGAAACCGTTGCGGTGAAATAATCTCTACGATTAATAATTTTCTACAGCGTCGTGGTGCAGCGGTAAGCGCTCTGGTTCGTAATCCGAAGGTCACCGGATCGAATCTCGCGCCATTCAACCTTTTTTTATTTAGTATTTGTTTTTTGTAATTCAAATGTATATATATATATATATATATATATATATATATATATAATTCCAGGCAATCAGTTGCAACAATTATGAATATAATAAGTGGTTGAAAGTCGTTTGTCGTGGAAAAACTGGCGACTTCGAACATCATTATGTTTTCCGCGAACAAAGTTGTATTTCACAAATGTTATTAATTGTCTTCATAACGTTAACCACGTATAGTTAACGGAAGACGTAGAAACGATATTCCGAAACGAACACGTATAGCGTAAGTCAAACGTTCGAATTAGAATAGAGACCCCACGAACAAAAACTTGCTGTGGCAGGTATGAAATATAAACTCCGTTACTCGCTCGTTACACTTGAAGGACAGATGTTGAATGGGACGAATCGAGCCGCCACATAACAGCGTAGTTGCGTGCTAACTTCGAAAGAAGGTAGATGCGGTCCCTAGCGCAACTTATAACATCGTCGAAAATCAGTGCGGACGGGAGAGCTTTGGTACACCCTGTTAAACAAACGGAAAAATGGAGGCGGTACAATTGGAGAGCGATCCGCCTTCACCAGTATGCATAAGCAATTCATTATTAGTTATATATATATATATATATATATATATAAACCTTCTGATTACGAACTCCAGCGCTTACCGCTGCGCCACGACGCTGTAGAAAATTATTAATCGTGGAGAGTATTTCACCGCAACGGTTTCTTTTAACTGTAGATTTTCTCGACAACGGCTGAGAAGTGCATCTTGGTGCTTTGCCACATTACACCTCTGGCCATGAGCTTTTATTATGCGCAGTATGAATCGAATCTGAGTTTCACAATTGGCGGCCTCCCCCTGTGAGACTAACTCAGGACAAAACACAACATCGGCGTTTCTGACAAGCCTGGCAGCAGGCTTTAGCAGAACGTAGTTGGTCAGTGCAGCCAAACAGGGTCGAGTCACCTTCGTTATGTGACGAAAGAAATGCTAAGACGAATGCAGTACTAAGAGATTTTACGAAGCAGTTCTATATTATAACAAACTCATAAATATAAGCCTTATGCGGTCACGAGGAATGACGTGGGCCAATATTAGCCACTACTACGTTCCATAAATACCCCAGCAGCTTGTAAAGCAGCCGGTCAGATAGATCAATGGCGTATATGACGTTTGCACTAGATTCCCTGATTACAGCAAAGTGAGGCCTGACACAAGTCTGTTGTATATTTCCTGCACGCTACGGACAACAGCAGCCACAACTGGGAGAGATTCTACCTCGTCATAACCACCAGTCTGTCTTCAGCACCACAGTCTGCCTCTGTCACCGATGGGAGGATCTGGGGGTCTTTCTGTCCTTCTAGCATCGGGACACCAACATTCCTGAAATTCCGGCGGGCTGCATGGTGCCTACGTGGACGGCAGTGAATATCATTGAACTTCACGGCTACACGGCAATCGTCATCGTAGTACAGCGGATGACGAAGAAGGTTGATGAGCGGGAGGGGACAGAGAACCTCACAAGTCGTTGTGTGTAAGTTCAATACACAAGTCGCCGTGAGAAGCGGAAAAAAATGTACAGATGTAGTTAATAATGAACGAGCAAATAATTACAACGATTGACAAACAGGATTCATTGTTTAGAACATCAAGAAACACTTTGTGCTAAATTTGCAGGGATGTAGCACGTGAAGAAATTGATGGTTGTTGTTGTTGTTGTTGTTGTGGTCTTCAGTCCTGAGACTGGTTTGATGCATCTCTCCATGCTACTCTATCCTGTGCAAGCTTTTTCATCTCCCAGTACCTACTGCAACCTACATCCTTCTGAATCTGCTTAGTGTATTCATCTCTTGGTCTCCCTCTACGATTTTTACCCTCCACGCTGCCCTCCAATACTAAATTGGTGATCGCTTGATGCCTCAGAACATGTCCTACCAACCGATCCCTCCTTCTTGTCAAGTTGTGCCACAAACTCCTCTTCTCCCCAATCCTATTCAGTACCTCCTCATTAGTTATGTGATCTACCCATCTAATCTTCAGCATTCTTCTGTAGCACCGCATTTCGAAAGCTTCTATTCTCTTCTTGTCCAAACTATTTATCGTCCATGTTTCACTTCCATACATGGCTACACTCCATACAAATACTTTCAGAAATGACTTCCTGACACTTAAATCTATACTCGATGTTAACAAATTTCTCTTCTTTAGAAACGCTTTCCTTGCCATTGCCAGTCTACATTTTATATCCTCTCTATTTCGACCATCATCAGTTATTTTACTCCCTAAGTAGCAAAATTCCTTTACTACTTTAAGTGTCTCATTTCCTAATCTAATTCCCTCAGCATCACCCGACTTAATTAGACTACATTCCATTATCCTTGTTTTGCTTTTGTTGATGTTCATCTTATATCCTCCTTTCAAGACACTGTCCATTCCATTCAACTGCTCTTCCAAGTCCTTTGCTGTCTCTGACAGAATTACAATGTCATCGGCGAACCTCAAAGTTTTTATTTCTTCTCCATGAATTTTAATACCTACTCCAAATTTTTCTTTTGTTTCCTTTACTGCTTGCTCAATATAGAGACTGAACAACATCGGGGTATGAAAAGTAAAATTTCAGAAGTCGCACGATTATTCCATTGTCAGTTGCAACAGATTTCGATGGAACTGATCGAAGACTATGTAAACTTTATAATTACTGCAAAGTACTCAAAGGGTGTCCGCCCCCGGTAGCTGAGAGGTCACCGCGACAGAATGTCAATCCTAAGGGCCCGGGTTCGATTCCCGGCTGGGTCGGAGATTTTCTCTGCTAAGGGACTGGGTTTTGTGTTGTCCTAATCATCATTTCATCCCCATCGACGCACAAGTCGCCGAAGTGGCGTCCAATCGAAAGACTAGCACCCGCCGAACGGTCTACCCGACGGGAGGCCCTAGTCACACGACATTTACATTTAACTCAAGGGATGAGCTTTCAACGATTTTTCGATTTACAACTTTCTATTGCTGAATTTATCTAGGAAAAAAAAAGAGTACAGAGAAGAAAATTAGAGCATCCAGAATAAACTGCACACCTCACATTTTATGTAGACTGGAATGCACACGCTGCCTATAGTAAGACACTGCAAGATGAGAAACAACATCTTTCGATTCGGTTGGGATGCATTTAAAAAGAACATCGCTTTATGCAAGGGGCACATTCTGAGGAGCACAGTCCAGTTTCCAAAGCTCACTGCCGCTAAAGAAAACACTAGGTTTTAAGAATTCAGTGTGGCCTTGAAAAAATGTAAGAATCATTTCCTAATGTTTTGAGGACACTGCCAATCTTACATCTGTTTTCGAGCTGTTTTCGAGACCTTTTGACGTTTAAGTTGAAAGTGTCCTTATGAATGTACAGACGTAAGTGACTGACCTGCAAGACAATTTCCGTTTTAATGACAAATCCTTTTATATGTTGATTAATCGGGTTTGTGCCGGTTACTCGCGTCTTTCCTGCACGATATTTCAACTGCGGGACACACAGTCTTCTTCAGGTGCTGACCGATACAGTATCGGACAGCACCTGAAGAAGACAGCGAGAAACGCAGTTGAAATATCGCGCAGGAAAGACGCGAATAACCGGCAGAAATTCGATTAATCAATACGACGAAGCCTCGCGGGGAAAGTCTGAAGAATTAAATCCCTTTACGTTAAATTTTCGCAGAATATAGTTGTTCTTTCTTCAGGCAGAGTTCGCCACGTCTCCATAATGTTGCAAAAGTGCTACAATATTTCGGTCACGTATTTGTTTGAAAGATCTTTTTTCGATTAAGAAACTGAAGAAGTCACTATTACATGCCAACGTAAGTTGAAGAATCTATAAGTTGAAGAATCTATGAAGTTGTCTGTGTCTGTCCTTATACAGACAGTATGTATCAGATAAAAGTTATATCATGTCTTCAGCGCTCCAAAAATAATTAAATAATGCTGAAGATTTGTTTTGTTTGCGATCTATGTTATTGAGAAACGTGATATATAAAATCAAGTCGTATGCAGTGCGTGATACGTGGTACTAACTTGAATTATAGCAAATGAGGAAGGGAGGACCCAATATAACTTTCTTTTCACACAACCTGTTTATTTAACAATATGTAAACTGTGTTTTACAGATAATCGAAGCATTTAATCATAAAATTTTCTTCAGCAAAATGAACAATTTCTCAAAATTCTTTTGATCTTAGACCTTAACTTCAATAAGCTTTTAATCTTTGCAAAAGACATCTGAACTGGTGTATTGCAAAACAGCAACAATATGCCAGTGATTACAAGACGGCCGGACCTGCAGCCCGTCCGTTATCGGGTGATACAGCTGTGTTTACTACCGCGCTGGACACACACTGTCTTATTAAATGTCCTTCTGCAACACACGAAAACCATGTAAGCACCACTGATGACAAGAGTGATTCAATTACTCAAAACAAATGACTTAACTTTTAATTTAAAAGCTCTATGTCGAAAGGTTCGGGGGTTAAGATGCGTACCTGCGCTTAAAGTTTAAACAGATTAGCAAACAATATGACAATGATAAGGTTTAATTCAAAGCAACCAACCTTTTAATTTCAGTCGGCAACCAACGTGCGACTGGATCCCAACCCGTCCCTTCTGACAACTGACTAAACACCTGGTGACAGTTGGCTATTAATATTTTCAAGGTTAAGATCGCTCTGAGGGAACGCCTTAAAACATCACTTGTGAACACTTATTACAAGAGAACTCACTCGATCCAGCTGAAGTACACCAATAATGACCGGGTCTTTCAAACACAGAAACGAACAGCTTAGTACAACAGGTTGTTCAGATTATAACTAATGATTGAGAAATGCAATTACAATCAAAGAATTGAACCGGTTAACAGCTAAATATAACCAAAAGGTCCATCTTTTGTCTGACTAACGGCAACCTGTGGCTTAGTACAATTGTTCCGACTGTATTTAGGACCAAGAGCTGATTAATTAGAACGTTAATGATCGGGTACAAACAAGAAAGGGAAGGCAGTATAATAGCGCAACAAATTTCCAGACGACAACTAGTGTCTCAGTACAGTACTACTGCCTATATTTACGAGCAAAGAGCCGAGTAAAACTCTCAGGGTCAGGTACAAACCAGAAAATAATTAGTAGGGTAGGTAGATAATGACACAAACGACCATGAGGATTACAGAATGTTACTCCCCTTTACCAGCAGGCAGTTCCATGGCTCCACGGTGCGTCGCAGCGGTTACTGAGTGTTGCCGATGGAAGCCAGGTAGAAGAGGACACCCAGGTCACGAGCGGTCGTCCGACACGAATGTTGCCAACCAACCGACGGGATGAAACTTCCTGGCAGATTAAAACTTGTAAGTAGGTTGTTTATGTTTTCTCTATGTAAGTAGGCTGTTTATGTTTTCTTATTGGCAACATTACGTAGCGCTCAATATGAAAATCACTGGCTGTGCTGTGTGCAGTCTGTGGCTGCTTTGCATTGTTGTAATACTCGCCATTGTAGTGTTAGGCAGCTGGATGTGAACAGCGCGTAGCGTTGCGCAGTTGGAGGTGAGCCGCCAGCAGTGGTGGATGTGGGGAGAGAGATGGCGGAGTTTTGAAATTTGTCATGAACTGCTATATTTATATATGATGATATCAAGGTAAATACATTGTTCGTTCTCTATTAATATCTTTCATTTGCTAACTATCCCTATCAGTAGTTAGTGCCTTCCATAGTTTGAATCTTTTATTTAGCTGGCAGTAGTGGCGCTCGCTGTATTGCAGTAGCTTGAGCAGCGAAGATTTTTGTGAGGTAAGTGATTTGTGAAAGGTATAGTTTAATGTTAGTCAGGGCCATTCTTTTGTAGGGAATTTTGAAAGTCAGATTGCGTTGCGCTAACAAAAAATTGTGTGTCAGTTTAAGCACAGTCATGTATAATTGTTGAAAGGGGACGTTTCATATGTCGACCCTTAGCCTAGGATACCTCACTGGAATCTTCTGATTTTTTCTTGTAGTTTGTGTATTTAGTGTAGCTCTTGTTTATTGCTAGCGCGTAATTGTAGAGAGAATCCCCTTTGTAGTTGTAGCCTTTCATTGTTGTACAGTAAAACAGTTGTGGCATGCATATAGATTTGCACCAAGTATTTCGCAGCTACGCTTGCAATTAACTAGATATTATTTTCAGTACTATGTTAATGTGTTCTCCTATTTTTGCACTTCAAATTGTGCTTTTCTGTGTTATCGTGTGAAATATTGTGACAATTATGGCGTGTGAAAAACGTAACACTAGGCTCCAAAGTAAATTGAGAAATGATAGTGACGACGAGCGTAGCTTGCCAGCACCACTAGGTAATGAATTAACTAATGTTCAAAGTAGTAATTTGGTAATTGCGCATAGGGAAATGGAGCGGGCGGCAAACAATGGTGTAGACAGTGAAACAGGTAGTGAACAGGGAAGCGTTATCGATCGATTGGTCGGCAACAGCTCGCCTCAGGAATCGGGAATGACAGAACACAATATTGCAAATACTGCAGACTCAGGTTTTGGGTTCTCACCGTTTTCTCAAATGAGTCAAGACACATTTTCCGCTTGTCAAAATGTGAATGTTGCCGGTGCAAATTCACTGCCTAAAAGCACTGAGGAACATGTTTCAGACACCAGTGCATTGTTATTACAATTAATGCAACAAATGGGACAAAAGCTTGAAAAGTTAGACACAATGGAACAAAATCAGAGACAAACACAGCAAAAGTTAGACACAGTGGAACAAAATCTTCAAAAGTTAGACACAATGGAACAACACCAGAGACAAACACAGCAACAGTTAGACGCAATGGGACAAAATCTTCAAAAGTTAGACACCACACTTGAACAAACACGTGAAGATTTAACTAGTGAGTTACATAACATTGAATCGAAATGTCAAAAAGTCTGTAATGACATAAAAACACAAATTTGTGAGCATTTTCAACCCATTTTTTCGTGGCATGAAAATGTATTACAGAATCACGAAGCAGCCATAAAAGAACTGCAAACCATTGTTCATGAAAATCACAACACCTTGCAAGCTAAAATTGACTCAGTTGCATCTACCGATTCGGTTACGCAACTTGCAAAAACTCAAGAAAACTTAAAGGACACAGTAGATACGATTTCAACACAAATGGACACTCTGAAACTTGGTTCAGAAAAACACGCTGAGGAAATGTGTTCACTATCGGAGAAAGTAGCCGAACTTTCGGATAAGGTCACTAACTTATCTACAAAGGTAGATGATGATCTGAATGACACAAGACCTGTAGCCTTCACTGACACAGAAGAGTATGAACAAATTAGAAAATTCAAACAGAATCAAAATCAAATCAATACACAGTACAAAAGAGAAATCCGAGAAGTACAAGATCAGCTGACACAGGTAATACAAGAATTACGTATTTCAGAGGATACTCGCGCCCCAATACGGGAAGAGGGACACAGAAATACGGAACAGCCACAAAATAATAACACAGGGCATTTCGGAAGTTATGAAAGAAATTGGCAAGGTGCACCGAATTTTGAAATGGAACCGCCGAAACGACGTAACAATGACCGATATGCGACTCGCCGACATGATGACTTTGACTATAAGCTGTTCATTACCACACGTAAATTCAAAACATTTAAGAATTCTGGCAACGACATTCATCCACAAGCATGGCTCCATCAATTCTCTCATTGTTTTCCTCCCAACTGGTCATTAGAGCACAGATTAGAATTTATGTGTGGCTACTTGGAGAATGAACCAGCTGTAAGAATGCGATCGGTAATTCACGATTGCCACAGTGAAGGAGAGTTTTACCATGCCTTCCTCTCAGCATATTGGTCTCAAGCTACACAAGACCGTGTAAAACATCGCATCATAATGATGAAACATTTTGAACAATCTGAATTTTCCAGTCTTGTGAAATATTTTGAAGACATGTTGCATAAGAATCAGTATCTTTCAAACCCATACAGCCCCTCAGAACTCATCCGCATTTGCTTAATCAAACTGCCTGAACATTTACGACATATTATTTTGGCAGGACGTTGCAAAGACGACATTGAAGCATTTCAGGGACTGTTACAAGAACTGGCAATTGACACTGACAATTGCGGAACGCAGGAGCACAACAATTACAGATCACATCCGTCGCAATTCCGCGATGAAAGAAATAATAACTGGACACGACAAAGCTATTCTCACAACACATATCGTGACCAAAACAGACACCACCCGTATGACAACCGTTGGCAGAGTAATACTAGTTACGAAGAAAGATCGCATTTCCGTAGTAAAGAATATGACAGAGCTTACTTTAGAAACAGACAATATGGGAACCAAAATAATTATTATCGAGGGAGACAGAATAACTTCAGACGCAACAGTTCAGCGCGCAGTTACGATTCAGGGAGAAATTCTCCACCACTTAACCGACAAGAAAGAAACTACAGGAACTACCGACATGACGACAGACGATGTGATCGTAACGACAGACCTGAATTGCATCAGAACTGGCGAGCTTTAAACAGAGCTGGGCCCTTTCGGCAAGGCGAATTTGTAGAAGTTAGGTTTCCTAATCCCAATAACGACGCGCGCCAACAAAGGGACAGACAATGACTCACACCGCATGCAGCAGGCAGCCGCGTGCGCCCGCTAGCTCCGAGAAAAATAACATAAGACGTTAGCCTTGAGAAAAATTTTAGCATTCTTTACCGATGTATACAACATGATAATTGCTTTGAAGTTGAAACTCTGTGTACTAGGAAGAGTAAAGGTTTACACCACATTTCATATGTAAAACCATTTATTGAAAGATAATTGCTTTTTAACTTTGTCTTTGCCATATAACTTTTCACTTTACATTACTAGTATGCTGTGTTAGACTTAAGAAACTGGTAACATACAACAATGTTTGAAGTGAAATATCCAGTCAAGAACCAAGAGAACTTATTTAAACAGAAATTACGAATGCATTGTTATAATGAACAGACGACACAGTGTTGTTAGTTGTACATTCTTGCTTGTTAGTTGCACGATTACGTAACGACTATCAGGCTTACATACTTAGGACACATACTGGTACTGCTAATGAGATTTTAATGCAACATTTTGGTTTACTTGAAAATACATTCTGGGTTTAAAGTACTTTCTCTGAGATACCAGAGGACACAGTGGTTAGTTTATGTGACAGCTACACGATGTTATCATGACGCTACTAATGAGTGACAATTTACAATGTTGCTTTTGCAGTGTATCTGTTTTATATCTGCACAGTTTTCTGAATTCTTCTAGGAAGAAAAACATGTTTTAGTAGTAACATTTGTGGTATAGCAACAATGAGACAGCCTTTTTCATGGCATAACAATACGTTACTGTACAGTACTTTCTTCATCACGCCAATAAGCATAATAACTACGATATCTATACGCAAAGCATTTCACTTTTGTTTATCATGTGGTAAGTACATTGACTTCTGCAGAACTTAGCTTTCGGAGGACGATAACTACGACACTTCCACAGAGATTATGTTACAAGACACACAGTATAGCGCTACAGTACACGTATTTGAGTGATCAATTTTATACTTAAAACATTTATTTTTAAAGATTTTTGAATTACAAAGAAAGTTTTCCGTGATACATTTCATTCCATTGCTGTAATCTGTAACACCTGAGGGTATAATTACATTAATCCTCAGGGGGGTATACGCCTACTTTGTGTACCATGTGTTTGGCAAGCACAAGGAACCCTAGCTAATATGGTATTTGCTTATACAACTTTACACATCGGTACCATATTTCTCTAACACACAAATTACACAGCTATCTGATCATTTAACTGAGAGATAAACTTTTTTTTACTACATCAGTGACACATGTTTACGCAATACACAGTTGGGTAACTTCACACTTATGAAATTGTATTTTGTCTGTACTTTGTAAACTGTTCATATTTTTTTTTGGAACCATTGTGATACTATGAGAGCTGTGAATGATGTATTTGGTATGGATTCATGATTTTTAAAGTACGTTTGAGGCAGATGACACTTTTGACATGAGCAGAGAATTTTTTTAATTATTGGAGGAAGCTACGAAGATTTTGAGATTTGACTGAGGTGTTATGATGTTATTTTTACGACGACGATGTGTATTATGCTGCTGAGGTATGTTTATGATTAATAGGCTGATGCTATATGAGTTATTTGATTATGATACTTATCTGTTATGATGCAATATTGAAGAAGTGTCGACGAATAAGGTAAGGAGTAATGAATAGTGATTAGGGACGCTGACTTGTGAAAAAGGATGTTGGAAACCGAGAATCGTACTTTAAGAGTTATGAAATGTGTGTGTAAATGCGTGACTGTATCACAATGCTGGCGATAATTTTTTTGGACACTTATATTTATAGGATTTTCTTTCTACAGATTTGCAACACTAATTCTTGACCTGTGAAATATTTTTATGTGAGACTGTCACTGTAGCGGAAACTGCTGTCGTAAATATTTCCGTAAGAAAGTTAAGTGACCACCTGCACGTAATGCGTCGCGGGCACCCACCTGGGCGACAGCCGCCCGAAAAAAAAAAAAAAAAAAAAGCCATTAGCCTTTCAGCGGCACAGGTAGAAAAAAAAAGGGAGGCCATTATCCTGGCTATTGACGTTCCTTTGTAGAAAGCATCGCAAATATTACACGCTCATTACCTGAAAACATATGGTTACTCGTACTTTGTGCTAATTACTGAAATGCTTATGAATTGATGGGAAATATTCGTACATCTGCACACCTGATTATGACAAGTGTCTTTCTATGAGAGTTGAGAGCTACTGACTTACGAAATGCCACGTGACTATTGAATGATATTTTTATGCTTTGCTTTTCGTAGTTGCTTATTTCACTTGATATCTGGTTTCCAGCTGTGTTGCAGCATTGCTTTTATAAAATAAAATGCATTTGCTAATGTGAACACTTTCTGTCAACAGATCTATTAAATAATTATTTTATGATCCACATTCTTTAAAAAAAGGAGCACTTGGAAAGGAAAGAACAATAAGAAGGAACTAGTAACAGTAACACATAATTTTCTTTTCGAGTACATGGTAATATTTTTTTTACAATCAGTTGTTGTGGTGCACCACTTTAATTACATAGATATTAAGATGTGAATATACATTTCCCTTATCTGCATTGTTGTTTTTACTGTAATATTTTTTCTGCTTGAGCTTTGTCATGTATAGATATAAGTTTTATATTTTTTATATTTGCTGCTGCTGTTTGCCAGGCATAGTGCTACTGAATTTTAAATTGTGTTACTCTGTTAAGCTGGTTTTACTACTGACTTATTTTTCTTGTTACTGTACATTGGCTCATATTAGTTGTAATGTTGAATTGCTTGGTAATTTAGATTTACTGTAGCTTGCTTTGCGATTTTCCATTTTTTTTTTCATTGCTGTTTATATTGATTGTTTTATGTGCTGCTGCATTGCCTCGTCCCTTAGTTTAGCATCTGAGCTCAGTAGATTTAAGTTAGCTTAAGAGGGGGTAGACTATATAAGAAACTGACTATGGACAATATGAAAAAGATTTGGGCCAAAATGAGTATTGTACACTGAGAAATAATTATATTGAAAGAAATATGAATAGAATACAGAAAGCAGGTATAGATAGGACTTTTTGGGAATAATGATGAATGAAGGGAGATCTCCAAGAAGTAAAGAAAGTTTTGTTTGCAAAATACTGCAGTACAACAAACCCTGTCCTTTCCTTTTGTGTTATCCCACTATATGTTTGTGTACCCTTGTGTATTTGTTTTCTTCCTGTCTCTGTGTAGTTTCATAGAATTTTTTCTTCTTTTAATATTAAGCTACATTCACTATGATGAGGAATACTGTTATCCTCGAATATAATTGGCATTAATAATATGTTATTTACTTTGTAAAGATGTTTATACATTATTTATTCTGTTTTGTTTTAATGCTCATGTGTGAAGTTGTTGTTTCCAAAGCTATTCTGATCTTTATGTAGGTACTTATAATTCCTGTAACACTGATGTATATGTTATTTCGATTCTTTTGTAAAGCCCCTATTACTACAAACGTTATCTGTATTATTATGTTTTTAATGATGTGTTTTGTACCTTTGTTATTGTATTCTTATGTTATAAAATTGTAATTGTCACCAGTTCATGATAGTATTAACTTGTAAGTTACATTTCACTGCACACGTTTCTGTTGGTCATAGTATATGGACAATATGTGAGAAGTAGGGACTGATAGTGTTTGCACGTGTGTTAATGATTCAGCAAGGGACTGGATAACAGCATTGCTGGTTCTAAGGACAATTCCAAACACTTTGTGAGTGCACAAGTGGTGGTTTATGTACTTGCTATATTCTCTGCAAGACTCTTCGATGGTGATTGTGCACCTGCACAGTCGCAACAGATGGCTGCTGGCCATTTCTACAAGGACTACAGTGGGTCTACACCTTTGCTGACTCACTAGTACCATTATTTCTACAAGGACTGCAGTGGGTCTGCACCTCTGGTGGCCCACCAATACCGTAATCTCTACCAGGACTCCAGTGGGTCTGCTCTGTGATGACCTACCTACCAATATTCTTCGAAACTTCGAATGACTCTGCTGTGGGTTTGCTCCATTGTGGCCCATTACCTGTCAGCATGTCAAGAGTCAGCACTGTCTTTCCGTTGGAAGGACAACACTGCTTCTTCAAGACTCCATGGAAATCCACTACTTCCGTGTGCATTTTCTTTTACTGCTCAGACTTTGAGAAAAACACTGAAATTTTACAGTGATGAATGATCAGGACTGTCTTTATGGACTGTGAGAAAATTTTAGCTTTTGACCAACATTGTATCAATAAGTGTGTGCATTTGATATCTTTGCTATCGTAATTATGAAAAATTTTTTCAAATCATTATTGGCCACTGCCCAAAACAATTTGTAAAATTTTTTGTGGGGAGCATGGGGGCTAAGGCAGGGTCGCCATATGAAACGTCCCCTTTCAACAATTATACATGACTGTGCTTAAACTGACACACAATTTTTTGTTACCGCAACGCAATCTGACTTTCAAAATTCCCTACAAAAGAATGGCCCTGACTAACATTAAACTATACCTTTCACAAATCACTTACCTCACAAAAATCTTCGCTGCTCAAGCTACTGCAATACAGCGAGCGCCACTACTGCCAGCTAAATAAAAGATTCAAACTATGGAAGGCACTAACTACTGATAGGGATAGTTAGCAAATGAAAGATATTAATAGAGAACGAACAATGTATTTACCTTGATATCATCATATATAAATATAGCAGTTCATGACAAATTTCAAAACTCCGCCATCTCTCTCCCCACATCCACCACTGCTGGCGGCTCACCTCCAACTGCGCAACGCTACGCGCTGTTCACATCCAGCTGCCTAACACTACAATGGCGAGTATTACAACAATGCAAAGCAGCCACAGACTGCACACAGCACAGCCAGTGATTTTCATATTGAGCGCTACGTAATGTTGCCAATAAGAAAACATAAACAGCCTACTTGCATAGAGAAAACATAAACAGCCTACTTACAAACTGTGTGGCTGACCGAGACTCGAACTCGGGACCTTTGCCTTTCGCGGGCAAGTGCTCTACCAACTGAGCTACCGAAGCACGACTCACGACCGGTACTCAGAGCTTTACTTCTGCCAGTACCTCGTCTCCTACCTTCCAAACTTTACAGAAGCTCTCCTGCGAACCATGCAGAACTAGCACTCCTGAAAGAAAGGATATTGCGGAGACATGGCTTAGCCACAGCCTGGGGGATGTTTCCAGAATGAGATTTTCACTCTGCAGCGGAGTGTGCGCTGATATGAAACTTCCTGGGAGATTAAAACAGTGTGCCCGACCGAGACTCGAACTCGCGACCTTTGCCTTTCGCGGGCAAGTGCTCTACCAACTGAGCTACCGAAGCACGACTCACGACCGGTACACAGAGCTTTACTTCTGCCAGTACCTCGTCTCCTACCTTCCAAACTTTACAGAAGCTCTCCTGCGAACCATGCAGAACTAGCACTCCTGAAAGAAAGGATATTGCGGAGACATGGCTTAGCCACAGCCTGGGGGATGTTTCCAGAATGAGATTTTCACTCTGCAGCTGAGTGTGCGCTGATACGAAACTTCCTGGCAGATTAAAACTGTGTGCCCGACCGAGAGTCGAACTCGGGACCTTTGCCTTTCGCGGGCAAGTGCTCTACCAACTGAGCTACCGAAGCACGACTCACGACCGGTACTCACAGCTTTACTTCTGCGCTTCGGTAGCTCAGTTGGTAGAGCACTTGCCCGCGAAAGGCAAAGGTCCCGAGTTCGAGTCTTGGTCGGGCACACAGTTTTAATCTGCCAGGAAGTTTTATATCAGCGCACACTCCGCTGCAGAGTGAAAATCTCATTCTGGAAACCGACGGGATGTCGGCCTGCTGCTTGTAGTCGACGCTGACCCCGGTAGAGTACTCCGGAATCTTCGCTCGCCGCAGGCCCTCCTTGCTCAGCTCGAGGCTTCGGCCGCTCGGAACTCGTGACCACCTCTTGTCGCGACGCTACCGCCAATTCCCAAACTTCGTGCCTCCCTCTCGGGACAACGAACCCCATATATATATGGACAAGCAAAGACCCTGTAAGGGCACTCTTCCTCTTAGATATAGGCAGTGGGGCCGCAAGAGCGATAGTCGATACTACACCTGAGCCACTGGCACCAGACAGGTCTGCTAACTCAATGGCGCCACAGCTCATTGCGACTGCACTGCCATTTAAATGTCGAGCGTTCGCAATTTTCCCCTCTGTCCCTTCCAAGCGCTCAGTGTGCCGTGGCTGTGGAGAAAATGTGCAGCTAGGCTAAGAGCTGTGGCGCTCGTGCTTCCCTATGGCCTGCAAACCGAAATCTTTCCCACTCCTGCTCGATAACCGTATGTCGAAACAAGATTACTTCAATCGCCCACGTATGTCGTCGCCATCAGACACCAAAACACTTGGCACGTGGATGCTACATGTAGGCATGCTTGATCGCCTATCAGCAGCAAGGAGTTCAGTGGCAAAGTGCAGGGGACGTGTATGCCGGGTCAGACAGCCTCACTCCTCAGGATCTGAGGAATGAGGTTCCTTGTTACCAAGGATTTTGTTTATTATTTTATTTTTCATGTAAAATCCAGTGAAGTCCTCTGCGAGGTAATAGCACGCTGTTGCTGGAGTGGAATCTCTGAAGCCAATTCAGGATGTAATACAATAATATTCTTTATTTACCAGAAAATAAAAGCATTGCACACCATCGAAAACATCGACATCCCCAGATTACAAAAGCCGGCGCTTAGCCCATAAGAATAACAAACAAATATAATGCATGAAAACTTGAGATCAGGAGTCGGAGCATTCGTTTGAAACAAATTAGCAAACATTACACGACCTTCTCAATGCGAGGTGGGAGGAGATGCAACCTGAATGAAATTTCAAAACTAAGTTTAGAATTTAAGTCCAATAATAATAATTCGATGAATCATAA
The DNA here is from genome assembly GCF_021461395.2 of Schistocerca americana. Lineage (NCBI taxonomy): Eukaryota > Metazoa > Arthropoda > Insecta > Orthoptera > Acrididae > Schistocerca > Schistocerca americana. Next base: position 43,716,402 of record NC_060124.1, read on the forward strand.
GCAGAATAATCATCAAAGAATCAACAACCCATTCGGAAAGGAGAACTTTAAGCAAAACACATTACAAAAAATTATTCAATCGAGGTTACTGACAAGGGAACCTCCCCATCGCACCCCCCTCAGATTTTGTTATAAGTTGGCACAGTGGATAGGCCTTGAAAAACTGAACACAGATCAATCGAGAAAACAGGAAGAAGTTGAGTGGAACTATGAAAAAATAAGCAAAATATACAAACTGAGTAGTCCATGCCAAGATAAGCAACATCAAGAATGTTCTGAACTCAGGAGCGTCGTAGTCCCGTGGTTAGCGTGAGCAGCTGCGGAGCGAGAGGTATTTGGTTCAAGTCCTCCCTCGTGTGAAAATTTTAATTTCTTTATATTCGCAAAGTTATGATCTGTCCATTCGTTCATTGACGTCTCTGTTCACTGTAATAAGTTTAGTGTCTGCGTTTTGCGACCGCACCGCAAAACCGTGCGATTAGTAGACGAAAGGACGTGCCTCTCCAATGGGAACCGAAAACATTTGATCACAAGGTCATAGGTCAACCGATTCCTCCACAGGAAAACACGTCTGATATATTCTATACGACACTGGTGACGGCATGTGCGTCACATGACAGGAATATGTTGTCGACCCACCTAACTTGTACACTTGGCGAATGGGTAAAAAGATTCTTCTACGTTGCCCAATTTAGGTTTTCTTGTGGATATGATAATTACTCCCAAAAAAGAGATGAAAACATAAGAGTTTGTCAAATAAACTGCAACAAATGAATCCAACAGTTTCACAGTCGCACACTTTTCCCTGTGCTCTGTCAAAACATTTGTTTCTGACGTTTTCAAATTTTTCCACGCGTAAAGCGTCAAATCCTGCATATGTCCAAGCAAATATGAACATGTCCTGGAATTTTGGAGAGCGAAGTTGATTATGTGTGAGTGTCTGAACTTTGATAATTGACTGAAAATAAAAATTAAACTTTTCGCTCGAAGAAAGACTTGAACTAAGGACCTCTCGTTCCGCAGCTGCTCACGCTAACCACGGGACCACGGCGCTCCTGAGTTCAGTCTGCCCTTGATGTTGCCTATCTTGCACATGGACTACTCAGTTTGCATATTTTGCTTATTTTTTCATAGTTCCACACAACTTCTTCCTGTTTTCTCGATTGATCTATGTTAAGTTTTTCAAGGCCTATCCACTGTGCAACTTATAACTAAATCTGAGGGGGGTGCGATGGGGAGGTTCCCTTGTGAGAAAAAAATCTTTTAGAAAATGGGTTGATTTTTCAAACGTCTGGCCGGACGGGCCGAGCAAAATCAGAACTCCTTTCTCTTTTAACTCAAAATAGTTTTTCATCCAAATTGCAATTAAAAGAATGACTGCTTTCACCACGTCCACTGCCAACCCTATTTCGCCGGCCGGTGTGGCCGTGCGGTTCTAGGCGATTCAGTCTGGATCTGCGTGACCGCTACGGTCGCAGGTTTTAATCCTGCCTCGGGCATGGATGTGTGTGATTAGGTTAGTTAGGTTTAAGTAGTTCTAAGTTCTAGGGGGCCGATGACCACAGATGTTAAGTCCCATAGTGCTCAGAGCCATTTGAACCAACCCTATTTCTACTACGGGAAGGAGACCTCGCGCCGCGCATTCCCTCTCGGCTGCGACATCTCTCTCCGCCGCGTCGACCTAACACTGACCCCGCCCTACCGGCCCTGACCACAGTCACCTCACCGCTCCGCACACGGGCGTACTGCTCTCTCCGGGTTGTCTCCGTAACTCTGTCTCTCTCCAACAAACGACTGACCTCACGACCGTCCTATCCCCTTCCACTAGAGCTTCGCGCAGGGGCAACCACGCCACCACAAGGCAAGTCAGATATAGAGCCGACACACGATAAGCGCCTAACATAAAGAAAGGTGGTACAGCTCAACTTCGCGTAGCCACTGCTCAGTATATTAAGAGCTGTCACCCCGGTCTGCAAGAACATTGTGCTAGCTACACCTGTCTGCCGCCATTACGCTGCCACCATATCGGTGCCATGTCGATGTGCTGCCTCTCTGCACCGTCACAAAGATGCCGTGATTAACGCCGGACTGGACCCTGCAGCACGAGGGGGCCTCCTGTACTTGCTCTAGCTTGAAGTTGTAACACCTCCGTTTATTTATCCTGACCTGATCTGATCGAATAGCAGCCCAATAATTATTATTAATGTGACCGTGTACCTAATGGGGCTGGCAATCGGAATTGACTGCTACGGAAGTTGTTACTTTCCAGTTCGTCTTTCTCAGTACTGTAATAATGAAATGTCTGGTAACAAGAAAAACACCAACACAGTTTCACTAATCACGAACCTGTATTCGTCTCAAAAACACAAAAAGGAGGAGACAGCCACTGCCTTCGTCATACATATCTAATTACGGCTAATCTCAGCACAGGCTTCTTCTTTTTCATTATCGTCACACGCTAATCCATCACTGCATCCAACACTGCAATCCAACACTGCAATCCAACACTGCAATCCAAGGTGATGCCGGCGCGGTAGACGCGAAACCAAAATATCGGCACTAGAAATGTCACTGACCACTTCCGTAATTATACTTCTTCACTTTCCCGGTATTATTTCTAGTACAAAGGGGTTTAACCACGGCTATGGTAACTCCCTTTGTCGTTATAGCCTTGCATTACAACAACTAGCTGCCACACACCTCTACCCGCAACATGGCACTCGCTCAACTCCACACTCGCTCTCGCAACACGACACAATCGATTGTTTGCCCTATCGACCTGTGCCGAGTGCAAATTTATAGTAAGGGCCTACGGACCCCTTACAAAGTGATAAAACACTTTGATCTATATTTACCCTGCTGCGGCCACTTTCATCTCACTAATTTCTGCAGTCCCCTGCTTGAAGCGAATTTCTGGCAAAAGTAACATCACAAGTGTCCACCACCCACTCTACTCGCCTGATCTAAACTCTTGCAATTTCTTCCTCTTCTCGAAAACGAAACTGAAGTTTACAGGTCTTCGTTCTCACTCGGTGGAAGAGATTCAAGTGGAATCGGAACTCACTCTCAATAGGCTTCAACCAGGAGATCTGCAGCGCTGCTTGCAAGGATGAGTGGCAAAGTCGCTGGAACGTTGCATACAAGTGTCAGGGAACCACTTTCAAGGTGACTGTGGAAATTAAGTTGTACAGTAAATTTTCTGGTTTTTGCGGGGATATCTTCGGAATTTTAGGGTAGGACCTCTTAAGCCATGTCACGGTGACAAAGCGTTTTATGAAGTCGAGGTCTCGACAGGAATTAATAATGCTTTACCGGGACTGCAATCTCAGGTGGTGGGGGAAAATCACTTTTGTTCCCCCGAAGAATTCTATTTTAAACTAAGGAATTGACTTATTCAGCGATGCCTAACCGCCAGATGACTACCGTTTATCGAGGTGTGGGACTGTTTGTAAGTACTGATAAATCAAACAAAGGGGAGGAAAGACTATGTGTCGATCTTATCCCACTCTACTGCCATATTACTCATTTAGAATAGATCTCTCCAGGGCCATCCGGGAATCCTTTAATGCCACGTTGGCTACACGTGCCTACCGCCAACATACACCTGGCAGGCCACGCCAGACAGATGTGTCGTATCTGTCTGACACCAAGTGAGACTTTACGTTGTGGGATAAGGCTGTGGGCCGACCTGAGTCTTTTCACTAAGCTGTACCGGCCTCCCACGTTCAAGAGAATGAATATGGAAGACACAGAGCGCACCATGCGTATTTTGAAAATACTTTTATTAGCATGTTACTTAAAATGAAATACAGGGTTTCCCAGGACGAATGATCAATAGTCAGGGATGTTATAGGAACGCTCATTGGAAGCAAAAACTTCATGTGGACATATGCCTTGTGGCGAATGGGTTCTCAGTAAGAATACATTCAATGCACGTTTGTTTTTGGGGTAGTGGGGCGCATGTATGTGTCTTAACCTAATCGCTAGATTGGTCGCGTTAATACATTTAACTGGACACCAAAATCGCCAGACTTTACCCCATCAATTTTTGTTTATGGGGTTGGATGAAGTCTGAGGTGCAAATATAAAAGATGAATACACGACATGAACTGCTGGGCTGCATTGTGGACGCTGAATGTCCTCATTACGGAATATGCAGAGGCACTCAGACAAACAACCCAGTATGTTCTCACAAGGGTGCATTAGAAATGATTTGCAGTTGACGGAGGGATATTCGAACATTTATTGTGAACAATGCAACGACTGCAATGTGACGGATACGACAGTGCTTAGACGTGAGTGTGTTGGAAATAAACATTTTACAATTCAAAAAAATGGCTCTGAGCACTATGGGACTTAACGTCTATGGTCATCAGTCCCTTAGAACTTAGAACTACTTAAACCTAACTAACCTAAGGACATCACACAACACCCAGTCATTTTACAATTGATATGTTGTAAAACGCATGTTGTAATGTTTACTAACTGTTGACAATGTGTGGATGTGTAAATCTGACAATGTGCTGAAAAATATAGCAAAGAAATAGCAATGCAGATTAAATGTTTTCTGTTTTAGATACCATACGGAAAAGGGCATATGTCGATAGGACTTTTTTTTTCTACAGATGATGGTTCCTGCGATTTTCATGATTATTGACCATTTCTCCTGGTACACCCCGTATTTCATGTATAAGCAACATAAAGATATAAACACATTTTCGAAATATGCATTCTTTTGCGTATTGGAGGCCGAAACCGCTTAGTCAAAAAGTACAGAATCATTTTGAAAATATACTTTATTTAAAGTCACGAGCTGTTTCTCAGCATTTTAAATGCGTCATCAGGTGTAATTGATAGACAAAGGCTCATGTAAGACAAGAAAACGTAACTAAAATGAAAAGTATATACAGGACGAACATGCAAAATCAAGTACTGTTCAGATCGAGAAAATTAGTCTTACCCAATGTTCACACTCAGCACATTTTGCCCATGCAGCGAACGTCAAACATAAAACCTCACTGAACACGACAGTGATACCTAGGAGAGGACGAAAGCTGATAACATATGTTTGACGTCCAAAAATTTGACTATGAACGTTGGGTCATCCCATTCTCGTTTCTCGATCGGAACATGACTTGATAGTGTATGTTCCTTCTGTTATACACTTTTCATTTTATTCATGTTTTCTTGACTTACGTGAGTCTTTCTCTGTTAGCTTGTACAGACTGAACCTGATGATACAGCCGAAATGTCGCCAAACATCTCGTACTTCTAAATAAACGACTTACAACTAAAGCGATATTATCTTTTAAAAATGATATATCCAGACAATGGCTGCCCTGACCTCAAAGTGTGCTGCATACAGAAAAACTCCTGATGATGCTTTCCAGAGTAGTCCAGACTCATTTTCTTAACCCTGGTGGGAGTTATTGCACTGAAGAGCCAAAGAAACTGGTACACCTGCGAGCACGTAGAAGTGCCTCAATACGACCTGACATTTGCTCGACTTATATCTGGAGTAGTGCTGGAGCGAACTGATACCAAGAATCCAGCAGGGCTGTTCATAAATTTTTAAGACTATGAGGGGATGGAGATATCCTCTGAACAGCACGTTGCTCCAGATATGCTCAACAATATATAATTAACCCACGGCAGAGGAGTTTTGTTGCCAGCTGAGGTGTTTAAAGTCAGAAGAGTGTTCCTGGAGCTCCTGTGTAGCAATTGTAGACATGTTATGTGTCGTATTGTCCTGCTGGAATTGCCAAAATCAGTCGGCATGTACAATGGACGTGAATGGACGCGAGTGGTCAAGACATGCGCTTACGTGCGTGTGACCTGTTAGAGTATTATCTAGACATATCAGAGGTCCCATATCACTCCAGCTGCACAACCGTCACACCATTACACAGTCTCCACCAGCTTGGACAGTCCCCTGCTGACAAGCAGAGTCCGTGGATTTTTGAGGTCGCCTCCATACCCGTACACGTCCATCCGCTCTATACAATTTGAAACGAGACTCGTCCGACCAGGTAACACTGTAGAAGGGCCCAGGCGATGCGTAAAACTTTGCGACGTGCAGTCATCAAGGATATACGAGTGGGCCTTCAGCTCCGAAAGCCCCTATCGATTGTTTCGTTAAATGGTTCACACACTGACACTTGTCAATGACCCAGCATTGAAATCTGCGGCAATTTGCGGAAGGGTTGCTCTTCTGTCAAGTTGAACTATTCTTTTCAGTCGTCGTTGGTCCCGTTCTTGCAGGATCTTTTTCCGGTCGCAGCGACGACGGAGATTTGATGTTTTACCAAATTACTAATATTCACGGTACACTCGTGAAATTGTCGTATTGGAAAACTTCCACCTCATTGCTACCTGTATCCCATTGCTCGTGCGCTGACAGCAACACCACGTTCATACTAACTTAAATCTTCATAGCCCGCCATTGTAGCAGCAGTAACCGATCTAACAAATGCACCAGGCACTTGTTGTTTTATATCCAGGTTGCCGACCGCAGCGCTGTGTTCTGCCTGTTCACATATCCCTGTATTTGAACACGGATGTCTTTACCAGTTTCTTTGGCACTTCACTGTATATGAATAACCCAATAAGAACCTATAGATTCTCAGAAGACGGTTGCACGAAAACTACAAGACACAAAGAAATTAGACATATATCAGTGGGTGGAGCTTGTCTCCGAGCTTTTAACTCACATTACAGGTGCTCAGTATGGGTGTCGTTTGTGATAAGGCACACAGTACTTGCGTACAGTTCATTGAGCAATGGACGAAAGCAGAGTGACACGTGTTCTGTAACTCTCCACTCATGATGCCAAGATTTGTCTCGTCCACTGAAATAACAACCTGAGACTCCAGATTTCTTGCTAATTATTGAAATCTCCTCGCCTTTCTGTAAACTGAGGAAACAAAGATCACATGACTACTTTTGAGAGGTGATAACCAAAACCGTAGGACCGACCCGCGATCTGTTCTTAGGTCCAAAGAACTGTGAAATGCACACGTACATGCAGCTATCAAAGCTACCGACAAGTCTGAGAGTAAAAACCAAATGGCTCTAGGAGGGACAAAATTTTTGTGTATCCCATAGTGCGACACGCATTATCCAGATCTGTCTGACTTTATTGGTTTGGAGCTTAGGTTCGTAGCGTTTTTCCCTAAATTTAGTAACCAAAACAGATATTCATAACAGAGACTTAAGTCATCAATAATACACTACTGGGCAATAAAATTGCTACACCAAGAAGAAATGCAGGTGATAAACAGGTATCCATTGGACAAATATTTTACACTAGAATTGACTGTGATTACATTTTCACGCAATTTGGGTGCATAAATGCTGAGAAATCAGTACCCAGAACAACCACCTCTGGCCGTAATAACGGCATCGATACGCCTGGGCATTGAGTCAAACAGAGCTGGGATGGCATGTACAGGTACAGCTGCCCATGCAGCTTGAACATGGTAGCACAGTTCATCAAGAGTAGTGACTGGCGTAATGTGACGAGCCTCTTGCTCGGCCACCATTGGCCAGACGTTTTCAATTGGTGAGTGATTTGGAGAATGTGCTGGCCAGGGCAGCAGTCGAACATTTTCTGTATCCAGAAAGGGCGGTACTGGACCAGCAACATGCGGTCGTGCAATATCCTGCTGAAATGTAGGGTTTCGCAGGGATCGAATGAAGGGTAGAGCCACGGGTCGTAACACATCTTAAATGTAACGTCCACTGTTCAAAGTGCTGTCAATGCGAACAAGAGGTGACCGAGACGTGAAACCAATGGCACCCCATACCATCTCGCCGGGTGATACGTCAGTACGGCGATGACGAATACACGCTTACAATGTGCGTTCGTCGCGATGTCGCCAAACACGGATGCAACCATTATGATGCTGTAAACAGAACCTGGATTCATCCGAAAAAATGACGTTTTGCCATTCGTACACCCAGGTTCGTCGTTGAGTACACCATCGCAGGCGCTCCTGTCTGTGATGCAGCGTCAAGGGTAACCGCAGCCATTGTCTCCGAGCTGATAGTCCATGCTGCTGCAAATGTCGTCGAACTGTTCGTGCAGATGGTTGTCGTCTTGCAGACGTCCCCATCTGTTGACTCAGGGATCGAGACGTGGCTGCAAGATCCGTTACAGCCGTGCGGATGAGATGCCTGTCATCTCGACTGCTAGTGATACAAGGCCGTTGGGATCCAGCACGGCGTTACATATTACCCTCCAAAACCCACCGATTCCATATTCTGCTAACAGTCACTGGATCTTGACCAACGCGAGCAGCAATGTCGCGATACGATAAACCGCAATCGCGATAGGCTACAATCCGACCTTTATCAAAGTCGGAAACGTGGTGGTACGCATTTCTCCTCCTTACACGAGGTATCACAACAACGTTTCACCAGGTAACGCCGGTCAACTGGCTGTTTGTGTACGAGAAATCGGTTGGAAACTTTCCTCATGTCAGCACGTTGTAGGTGTCGCCGCCGTCGCCAACCTTGTGTGAATGCTCTGAAAAGCTAATCATTTGCTTGTCACAGCATCTTCTTCCTGTCGGTTAAATTTCGCGTCTGTAGCACGTCATCTTCGTGGTGTAGCAATTTTAATGGCCAATAGTGTATATTCTCCACAGCCTGCCAATGCTGGGGTAACTTTTGGATTCCGCGACTGTAGAAACCACACGGTTTTGAGGCGAAGAACGCATGGAGACATCTTCATCCGGAAAGGAAGTTCATTGGAGGTTTTTCGATAGAGAGAGGAAAAGGTGAAAAGCTGAGGGTGCAAGATCAAGTGAATAAGGTAGGTGCTGATTGTCGTCCCAACCCCTGTTTTGTCAGTCTCGGGGAATGGCGGTGGACTTTATCGTAGAGTAACATCATTTTACGCAAGTTTCCTGGTCGTTGTTCTTGGATTGCCTTCGCAAGACGTCTAAGTTGTTGACAATAAATGTCAGCATTCACGGTTACAATTCGGATAAGCAATTCATAGCGCATCACACAGTTGCTGTTCCACCAGCTGCATAATATTATCTTTTGTGGATCAACGCAGGTCTTTGTATGGCGAGTTGCTGCGTTTTTTGGGCACAAGCATTCCTTTCTTTTCCTTATATCAGCATAAAGACACCATTCCTCGTCACAAGTAACGATACATGATGATAGGAGTAGCCACCAGCAGATTTTTGTGATTTTGGTCTAGAGCATGTGGTACCCATGCATCTAGTTTTTCCCACTGCATGCGTATGTCGCACAATTGTGGAATGATCACAGTTCATCATATTTCCAGTTCTCTAGTACATTGACGTTGATCATTGTGGATTGCTTGTAAACGACATTCCTCAAACCCTGAAGGCTTCCTGAAAGTGGAGCCACTGATGTCATAACGATCCTACTTAACACGAGAAAACCATTTTCTTGATGTGCTTTGCCCACTGGCATTATCCCCATACACGACGCAAATGTTTTTGGCTGCCTCCGCTGCTCTCACCCCCTCACCTGACGTCACACAGAAGAATATATCACAAATGTTCCGATTTCTCCAGTTGGCACTCTATTTTCAAGCATCCACACCTCTAATCACTATCTCCAAATTACACAATAAAAATACGGAAACTCAAACAGCAACAGTGAACTACAAATAAAAAGTGACAATCGATAATTAACCCACGGCAGACAGAATACCAACATGAAAAACAAAACCGCATCAGACTTATGCACCAATCTATTGTACCGTATACCAGAAAAGACTGTGATGTCAGTGGCACTTGACTAACATGACGTGGCGGTCAACATTTTAAGCATAATATTTCAGAGAACAGTTTCTGGAACTTTAGACGAGTGGAATGACTGTCGCAGGAGACGTCTGCACGACGCTAAACGATAGCCTAAAATGCTGGGTAATAGCGGCGGCGACTGTGGGACGGCTGTCAGACGGAGAGGGGAGCGCGTTAATTACTGGCTCCAGAGCGGAGCATGCAGTGCGGTCCGACGTGACCGCAGGCCGGAGCCAAGCAGAGGCCGTCCCGTCCCTACGGCGTCTCCCAGCCTGTGGCCGGCGCTGCTGATCGATGAGCGACCGCTGATGTTCGACAATAGCTCCGCGATAAATCAGTCAGCGGCCGCATACGTCATACCGGGCCGCCATCACTCACCGGCCAGGAGGTGCCGTCTCAAACACGCCTCCACGTCCCTCTCTCGCTGCAGAAACCTACACTGCGCTGTTGTCCGCTGAAAGTGTGGAAGGAAGCATGGTACACACTGTGCCTGAGTGATACCATGTGACCATATTAGGTGCCTTTGTATGGATTGAAGGATCCCTTCATCTAGTTTACATTACTCGACAACATTGCTGGTACAAAGATTCAATGCGTAGTGGATTTTTCTCGAGGAGGAGTTTTCCAGTGGTAAGACCTCTAACTTCATGACTACTATGAAGCAACAAAAAACATAGAATACCTCTTAATATCATGTAGGGCATACTTTTGCCCGGCTTAGTGTAGCATCTCGCCGTGGCATTGACTCAACAAATCGTCGGAAGTCCAATGCAGAAATGTTGAACCATGCTGCCTCTAAAAGCATCCATTATTACGAAAGTGTAGGCGATGCAGATTTTGTGCACGAACTCGCTTCTAGGTTATGTCCCACAGATGTTCGATTGGATTCATGTCGGGCGATCTGGGTGGCCTAATCATTCGATAGAATTGTCCAGAATGTTCTTGAAACCAACTGCAAACAGTTGTGGTGTGGTGACATGGTGTATTACCATCCCTAAAAATTCCATCATTTGGGAACGTGTCGTCTATGTATAGCCAGATGATCTCTAAGTAGCCGAACACAAGTATTTCCTTCGTACATCCATATTTAAACTGGATGATGGTGGGACATCAGCTGGTATAATTTTTATTAAAAATGAAACTCGTCCAGCTGTACTTAAGATTTCATATTTATTTGGCTACTAGTTTCGACGTGGCGTCAACGCCATCTTCATGCCCCTACACTTTGGTGATATCAGTTGTGCGTGCCTGAGTACTAGAAGTCCGCGGTGAGACCAATACGTGCTCCACATGGATGACGTTGTCAACACACTAGTTACTGCCCACCATCCATGTGGAGCACGTATTGGTCTCACCGCGGACTTCTAGCACTCAGCCACACAAAATTGATATGATCAAGGTGTACGAGCATGAAGATGGCGTTGCTGCAATGTCGAAACTAGTAGCCAAATAAATATGAAATCTTAAGTACAGCTGGAGGAGTTACATATTTAATAAAAAGCAAGTATTTCCTGTCAATGATCGGTTCCATTGGACCAGACGACCCAGTCCATTCCGCGTAAACACAGACCGCACCGTCATGGAGCCACCATCATCTTGCACAGTGCCTTGTTGACAAATTCGGCCCATAACTTCGTGGAGTCTGCGCCACATTCGAAAACTACCATCAGCTCTTACCAACGGAAATTGGGACTGATCTGACCAGAGCGCGATTTTCCTGTCGTCTAGGGTCCAGCCGATATGGGCACGAGCCCCCAGCAGGCGAAGTCGTGGTGTTAGCATAGGCATTCTGATCATTAACACAAAATTTTGCCGCTGTGTGCTATCGGATAAGTTCATTGTTATTTAACGCATTGTTGCTTGTCTGTTAGCACTGGCAACTCCATGCAAACGCCACGTTAAGTGAAGGCAGTCGGCCACAGCGTTGTCCGTCGTGACACGTAATGCCTGAAATTTGCTATTCTCGCCACACTCTGGACACTGTGGATCGCGGAATATTGAATTCCCTAAAGATTTCCGAAATGGAATGACTCATGCGTCTAGCTCCGACTACCATTCCGCGTTCTAAGCCTAGTAATTTCCCGTCGTGGAGTCATAATGACGTCGGAAACCTTTTCATGTGAATCATGTGAGTACAAATTACAGCTCCGCCAGTGCGCTGCCCTTTTACACAGTGTGTACAGGACGCTACCACGATCTGTATATGAGCACATCGCTATCCAGTAACTTGTATCAGCATTGTATATTCCGTTTCGATTTCTGGCTGTAGTGAAATACAAAAGTGCGATTGTACACCAAAAGCATCGACATTATCTATACAGCACATACATGTGAAGACGAGTTTCATTGGTTGAAATAGTGAGGCAGGTAGAGGGACAGCTGAATTAGGTCTGATATGGTTACCGTAAGAACACATCCTTTATCGACATATGACAGATGTAACGCTGCTTCCTTTGGACGCATAGATGAAAATATAAAAATAGTACCCAAAACCCAATACAAGCCCCAAACCCGAGATCCAAATTTCATAAAAAAGAAAACAAAGTCCCACTGTGATAGCATCACTTGAATAGTAGCAAGTACACTGAAGAGAAACAACGTAAAAATAAATACAAAATAAATCCAATATAAAGTACCTTAGTATTTTTGCAAAAGAAAGTAAAATAGAAGCCCTGTTGTATCAAATTAAAGTAAAAGTAGATCGCAAAGTAGTGTACTTATAGATCACGGAGTAGAACAAGTGACCTCAAAGAATGCTGCATGTGAGTACTCTTTGAAGACATCGCGGAATACGGAAGATAAAGTTATACATAGTTAATGTGCTTCTAGCGCTTGCTTGTCGTGTCGTAACGTGTGCTCTTGTACGTTGGCGATACGAGATGGTTTTTACATTCTGGAGATTTTCGTTCTGCTAGAAATCATTAAGCTTGAAATAGGTAGCTCAACAGAGTATATCATTACGCAAAGTCAAGATAGGAAAAGAATCGAAGTTTGTCTTAAATTGATTATTATCAATGGAAGACTGAACTTTGCCCCAAAGTGATAGACTGTTAGTAATTTAACGAAAAAGGAAGTGAATATTAGTATCGAATTGTGGGAAAATACTTAGATTTCGTTAAAGCAGCTGGTGAAATCTGGATCTTATTGCACACTCTTTAACTGAAATTTATGTAACTAATTCCACCCAGCTTAGGGAAAGGTTACTTCTTTAAGACAATGAAAGGATGTGCTTAGACTATAATAAACCAGCATAACTTGAATTTACCGTGTTTGACATGTATTACAAACCAAATAATATTACGTGCTTACGAAACATCTTATCAGTGCAACGATACAGATTAATAACAGGGCGTTTTGTCGCTCTAAAAAAGTTATCATACTGATTCAGACTATTTAGATTACGTAAAATGAAAACTTTACTGGAGGAACTATTGCTGTGTGTAGACTGTAACCGTGATTAGCGCAATAATAGCAGTTTTTATGCATCTACGTGTAGCGGTGTTCGTACACGTCGGGGAGCATATGATTATTTGAGCTGGCCGGTTCAATTAGTACGCACTCGGCGTGAATATAGTGCAACAAAACAGACTCTTTTGTAACGTTCCGCATCAGACAGCATACAGACATTCTACCACTAGCTGGTCGGAGCACAAACTTCATTAACGAACATTTTCAATAGAAGGAGCGGTCACGCAGATCAGTCTGTATTGGAACAAATATTTGTTTCCGTCAACATGTTTACAGTGTATTCTGCTAGTTTTGCCGTAAGCTGTATCTTGTGAGATTACACTCTGTCTGACAAAAGGTACCCGGACGCTCCTACGTAATGCAGAATTGACCACAGCGTGTCAAGAGAGGCGAACCTGCCAGTATGAAAACAGGCGGGCAGTATTGCGTTGTCAATAAAGAAACGATAACTGCCCAAGGGAATGGTCAGGTCAGTGATTTAGAACGTGGAGTACTCATTGAATGTAACATGAGTAAGATATCCTGGAGGGGCATTTAAACACGTCGAAAGCTGCCCGAGTCGGTTGTTCGTGAAGTGGAAACGCTAAAGAACAACCGATGCTAAATCAGTACCAGACAGATCTCATGTACGGACAAACAGAGACAGTCAGGCACTGCGGAGGTTGGCTGTAAAAAATCTCATGAAATTATGCTATCTGCAGTCCATTAAAAAGCATGGGTTGCAACGGCCGAGCACCTCTTCACACATTCCTGTAGTGAATGGTAAGCGATGTTTGGGGTGGTGAAAAGAGAGACAGCTGGCGACAGGAAACAAGTGAACTGGAATTATAAATAACGTTATACCCTGTGGCAATCCGGTGAAAGCGTCTGGGTTTGGCAGATACCTGGAGAACGCTACATGTCATCTCGAGCAGCACCAGCTTTGAAACACTCAGGCGATGGTGCTAGGGTCTGCAGGTGTTTTTCGTGGCTTCTTGTGCCTAAAAAACATTACATGTATGAGTACATGAACATATTTTACAATATTGTGTACGGCATATAGTAGAGGACACGATGACTGTGTCAGCAAGACTATGGGATGTGTCGCAAAGCAGTTACTGTGAAGCAATGGTTCGTGGGCAATAACAGTCCTGAAATGCATTAGCCTGCCTAGAATCCCAGTCTGAATCCAATGGAAAATCTTTGGGATGGATAAGAAATTTGACGTCGTTCCAGACTCCAGCATCCAACAGCACTGCCTTCTCTGTTTTCGGTTCTCGAGGAAGAACGGGCTGCCATTGCTCCACAGACATTCAGACACCTACAATAACAGATCCCTGGATACTTTCGACCAGATAGTGTATCTATCGACATAATTCATTGCAAAATATTTCATGACGTACAGCCGTCTGATGATTGAAACTTCATCGTTTATCGAAATTTTGTCACCGTTGGACCCTAAAATCCGACAGTAGATCCATGAGTTTGAAGCTTCCTGCCCATGGAAGGCAAAGTTCGAGTCTCTGTTGTGCCGGACCGAGGCTCGAGCTTTACCTCCGAAGGGCAAGTGCTCTACCGACTAAGCTACCCAACCACGACTCATGACCCATCCTCAGAGCTTTACTTCCGCCAGTGCCTCGTCTCCTATCTTCGAACCGCAGTCCGACAAACAGTTTTAATTTACCAGGAAGTTTCATATCAGAGCACCCTCAGCTGCTGAGTGACAATTTCATTCTGGTGCCCTGTGAATTACTGTGTCACGCATCACTTGTTTTAAAGATTGTATTAATAATTTTGTTGAAGAAAGATCCATCAAAATCAGCATCCTCTGCTAACAGTTCTAGGTCACCTCAAATTCCACAACGATGTAGATGATACATGTTAGTTACTTTACCAGATTTCTCAATTAATGCCACGCCATTATGATTACTACATAAGTCTGTCAGCTTTTGAGGCTGTTAGCACTGAAGGAAAAATCCTCAAGGTTGTTAGGGCACATTACGCTCCTCTACAATTACATCTTACACAATCGACATTTCGAACCCCTCTGCTCATGATTTTCTGGTGTTCCTGGTAAGCTGCACATTGACAATGACCAGTGTTGCATTCACATGTAAAAGTGGGCTTTCCCAAGCTTGTTCCAAAATGCTGAGGTTATTTGGTTTAACTCTTTCGGTTACTATTGGTGTGCCATCGTCATTGGACATGAACCATGAAGCGAAACAGAAAGATCAGGAGAGGGAGATTTTTTTCAAATAATTATCTTCAAGCCAAAGAGGACGCTTTCTGGTAGTTTTTATATCCCTCCTGCACTATGGTTGCGTAATTACTTCATTGATGGTGGGAAACCACGATACTATAAGTCTGTAGACATCATCGCTGTCGAAATGACATTCTTTCTTAGAAATCTTAATCACTTCTCCGACGTTCCTTCCACGCGGGGTAGCCACGCGGTCTCAGGCGTCCTGTCACGGTCCACGGCTCCCGCTGTTGGAGGTTCGAGTCCTCCCTTGGGCATGGGAGTGTGTATCGTCCTTAGCGTAAGATAGTTTAAGTTAGATTAAGTAATGTGTAAGCTTAGGGGCCGATGACCTAAGCGGTTTGGTCCCATAAGATCTTACCATAATTTTACAAAATTTACAATTTTCCGACGTTCCTTGTATAAATGTTGAAAACCTTGGCTAACACCCATATGTCTTTAACATCTATATCGCAGTTCCGTTATTTAGATTTCATGATTTGTTTTAACCATGTATGATGTCCATTCTCTTTAACACTTTCTTTTGCTGCACTTCCAGTTACGCACATGTAGAGTTCTCCTCACATACAGGTCACTTCCTACACTCATGTAATGTGGAGGTAATAAAGTGTAAGCCGTCCGGATTTTACAGACCTTACATGAGCTTGATTGATAACGACAGGACGATACAGTATTAGATCCTAAGAAAATAATAATTATATTATATCAACAAAAGGCAATTTCAGATAATCTCATGTACCGAAAACTAACAACACAATCCCTACCAATGTGGAGTGGCATGAACAAACAAGTTAAAGTTAAATGCATCTTGGAGACGAATCAAGCAGGTGGTTAATGAGATCGTAAAACTCCCACTTAGCAAGCGAACGGCGAGTTTCAGCGCAAAAAGGGATAAGGCTAGAACAATATAGTATTCCTTTCAACACAAATAAGGCCGGAACCAAGGGTAAGTCACTGCACGTCATTAACAGGGCTAGGCTGCGACCCAGCAAGAAAAATAAAAATGTAGTCATCTCTAGCGAGACGGTGATCGGCTAAAGCCATAATTGGCGACGTAGGCGCGACACGGTGGGGAGATCCCCATTATATAAAAACATTTTGAGAACTAAAATGAAGGCTCTATCTCTCTCTCGTCTCGCGGCGGACCGCACAAGTGTGTGGAAATATGCAAGGGCGTTGAGAGCTTTGCTTTCTGCTTAGGACGATACGCTTCTTGTATCGTGGCGACAGGTAGCAAAGTGGTAGTTAATTATTCCCGCAGGAATTTTTGTGGGGCAAAGAAATTGTGCACGTCGCTCCAACCTATAGCGAGTGTGCAACAGCCATTTTTTCGACTAAGGAAAGACTAAAGTTCTACGGAACGCATGAAAGTTGCGACTGAGTGAACTCAGTCAAGGCAAGAGTAGGGAATTAGCGTTTCAGATCCAGCACAGAGACAACGCCGTTGCAGATGTCGCTTGGTAAAGTACCATCTCGCATTACGCCACAGTAAATGTTGAGTGTATATTTGACTCACTTCAACTTCCGTACACTTTGACCATTGAATATCAAAAGCTAGGATACTAACCTACCCTCACATTGAGTACATGAGAGTTTTTTCATTGGTTCAAAAAGTAAATTTATTCTCCACCGACTCAGTGCATTGACCATCTACGGCAATGTAGATTTAAATGAGGTGATGAAGATTTTTAATAATCATTCTTTCACGTGATAAAAAATTTTCATGTGTACAGACAACGATTTTAACAATCGTCATTTCAATATGTCCAAGAGTTAAACATTTTGTTGCTGACTGTCAAAAGTAATTGAACATGATTGTTGTTTATCACTTGACCCTTGAAAGCAACAGTTGATAAATTATATGTAGAATAAAAAAAAAAAAGGAATAGCTGCGTTGTCTTTCTAGAATAGACCCCAAACTTTCACTTTTATTAATGCATTAGGTACGTGACAGTAGCATTTCTAATGATTCTTGTTACGATCCGACCCTGATATTAGCTGCCTTACAGGGCCAGTGTCATATTTATTTAGAACGTCTATTTGACACCCTGTGCTTGAGAAGACGGGTCAGATGTTTTGTCCATTTGCGCGCTAAGTGGTAAGCAAAGTCTGTACACAGTAGTAGACTCACGGTGCAAATAGGTCGGACGTACGACAAATGTGCATCGGTTTTGAGTCGGAAAAAGTCTTATTTTGTTCTGACTGAAAAATGTGATCACCGTACAGTTAATACCATAAATTATCTTGTCAAAAGTACCCAGACACGTGATAGTGGTCATCGATAAGGGGTGTGTCCAGCCTTCGCCCTTCCTTGCACTGTACTGGGGCAACTTTCAATGACCTACCTAAATGACTGTGGGGGGAATAGCAGCCCACAGCTCCTGAAGAGCCGAAAGCAGAGAAGTTAGTAATGTCGGACTCGAGGATCTGGAGCGAAGCCGACGTCCTAACTCATCCCACAGGTGTTCCATTAAGTTCTTGTCGGGGCTCTGGAAAAGTCACTCGATTTTATAAATATTATTGTCCACGAACCATTGGCTCACAGATGCCGCTTTTTCAGGGCGAATTGTCTCCGAACTGTTCCTTCGATGTATCCAGTTCACAATGCTGTAAAACGGGTTCATTTCCTCAGTACTCAGCGCGTACTTCATAATCCAATCCCGAAAAAGACCAACATGCTGTGACATCACCTCCTCCGTACTTCTGTTGTTAGCACCGTACCAGACGGTACGTAAAGTACTCCAGTCACCAAACCTAAATCCTTCCATCGGGCCGGTCGTTATGGCCTAGCGGTTCTAGGCCCTTCAGTCTGGAATCACGCGACCGCTACGGTCGCAGGTTAGAATCCTGCCTCTGGCATGGATGTGTGTGCATAGTTACGTTTAAGTAGTTCTAAGTTCTAGGGGCCTGATGACCTCAGATGTTAAGTCCCATAGTGCTCAGAGCCTTTTGAAGCATCCATCGGATAGCCAATGGGCACGGCGTGATTCATCACTGCAAATCGCTCGTTTCCACTCATGCACTGTCCAGTGGCACCACTCCAGTGGCACTTACCACTGCCTACAAAAAAGTGTGGCTGATGAGGAGCTCGATCATTGTAACTCACCATTTTTAACTCCTTACGCACAGTCATTGTGCTAGCTGGACTGCTGGTAGCGTTTTGGAACTCATAAGTGGTTGCTACTAGAGTCCTGCATGACCGAATAAGCGAGCACAAAATACGAGATGGGGCGAGCGTACCCTAACTGGATAGGCTGCCCGCACTAGTTCTAGTGACCGAGCATAGAAGCCGTGACCGAATATGTAGCACGTTACTTCAAACGCATTACACGTGTCATTATCCGTGTGAGACTGCAGCCAGTATGGGCTTCTCATTTGCAGTCTCTCTCTCTCTCTCTCTGTAATCATGCACCGCGAGGAAGCCAGTAACACGTAAGATTGAAACCAATGTTTACACGTGGAAGAAACGGGAAGGTCTAAAAAGCCAAGTATGGAGCACATGTTTGTTGGTTGTAGACGAAAACAGTGCGTCTACTGGGTACGTATCGTGCATAAACTGCTCCACATTATTGAATTTCCAGTCGGGAACCACTCATTTAAAGAAACACAGTTGCTAGAAACCTCACAAAGATACAGCTCCTTCAGGCATACAGGCAGTAATAAAAAATAGTATTACAGCAAAGTGTGTTGCAATGTGTGCTAAAGATATGAAACCTTTTATTGCTGTTTCCGGTGAAGGTTTCAGTGAACTAGGCCTAGACTTAATACATCTAGGTGCGCATTATGGAGACGTTAACGTGGCAGATGTCATGCCACAACCCTCTACTATAAGCAGACATGTCAAAGAACAAGCTGATGCAATACGAAACAGCACAATGCCTTCTGTTATTGCGTAAGTTATTAATAAAACATGTGCTGCGACAGTTGATATGTGGACTGATTCGCATAATCAGGTGCAGTATTTGACGCTGACAACACATTACATTAACACAGATTGGTCACTTGTGAACAATGTTTTATTTACAACAAAATTCCCGGACGTTAAGAAGACGGGAGTAAATATTATAAAAGAAAGTGCTCTATGAATTTAGCTATGTTACGTACCCGTTCTTGGAAACGTTACTTTTGTATTAAAAGAGAGAGGGAGACAGAGATAAATACATTTTGTGTGTGTGTGTGTGTGTGTGTGTGAGAGGGAGAGAGAGAGAGAGAGAGAGAGAGAGAGAGAGAGAGGCTTTGGATTTGTACAGTAGAGTGCAGCGAGCCGGGGCGAGGCGAGACGTCAGCGGTGACCGGTCGTGCTCGGTTATCCGCGTGTCCGGAATCCGGACATCAGACATGGGGCGAGTACGTGGCCGAGCCGAGTCGTGTGGGGTCGGACACGAGAGGCTCGGTCCCCCCGTCAACAGGCCAGCCGTGACCGGTCAAACACTGAGCGTTGCAGCACTCTAGTTGCTACCACTGATTTTATTTCATGTTTTACAACCTTCCTCCGCAGTTCTCGACAGTACCTGTCAGATAGTACCCGAGAGCTACCTGGTCTTCGTTTACCTGTGGTTGTTTGTTCTCGTTTCCGCTTCATAATCACATTACCAACAGTCGATTTTAGGGTCTATGGAAGTATTTAAATGTTGCTGATGTATTTTTACTGCGATGATATCTAACAACGTTCGACATTCTACTGTTATTGCTGCTCTACTGACAACACAATACTAGCGGCCTCCTTTTAAGCTTGCGAGTCCGCTTCTCGCCACATCTAGTCGCCATATCCGCATAACATATGGGTGTCCGCATACTTTTCATCAGATAGCGTATTTCGGAAGAATTCTACTGATGCTGGTAGTACCTCTAGTAATGATCAGTAACTTAACATATGAGAGGGCTGTTCTTTGTCCTCCTTATTGGTATAATCAATGCCATTTCGTTTGAAAACTCTGTTTATGGACAAACAACTGTAGACATTGGCCTTCAGTATCTCCATTGATAAAGTCAACTTCAACTCCAAATCGTTATTGTCATTGACCTGGAAGGCACGGAAAGAAACAATATTGTATGCTTTGATTTGGCGTCTAAATGAAGTGCGTCCGTAAAGTCTCTCTACATTGTTGAGCTCTGCTTGTCTCGACTTGCATGGCACGTAAGGTTGGTGGCACATTCATGTCGCTGTATGAGGTAGTGGCTGCTGTTATTTTGGGAGACGGTGTTCGACATTATTACAATTAAAGCAATTGAATTAATTAATTGCAATTAAATATGCTGTACTCAACAATATTACAGTAGGCGCGGGAAATGTTTTCCTCTTTCTTGAAAGCACCGACCAACACGTTTACCTTTATTTGCAAACGCGACTACCAATGTTTCACGTGTAATCGAATGCAGATAATCAATGGTCGCTGTCTTTAGTTCATATGTTGTCTTTAGGTTATTTTGATACACAATTGTTGGAGCCTCACCCCAAAGGGAATAGTTGGGCGGAGACAGATCCGGTGAGCGCGGGGGCAGAGACATTTCGTAATTCCTCTGTCTGTAAAGATTTCGCCTAGAGGTCGTTGGGACTCGTGTGCCGTAAGAGCAGTATCGTTGTCTAACTGGGAATCACTGATATCATTTTCATAAAGCAGGACAATACATGGATGAATTATCTGAGAACAACAGACAACTGAAGAGAAGGTAGTATCGAGAAAGATCAGCCCTATAATTGGTGCTTGCGTTATGGCAACCCACACTCCCATTTTCTCTGCGTGCAAAGGGATTTCTCTTAAGGCTTAAGGATTTTCTGATGAGAAAAGTCGTTGATTTTGGGAGTTAATGAGACAGATAGATGAAACTAAGCATCATATGCGAAAAAGGTTCAATCTAAAACACCAAATCCATGTCCGTTAACAAATCGCTAAAACCATTCGCGTTCGTATAGCATGGTCCACACAATGTAATTGCTGCACAGCAGTATTTTTATACGGATGCATCCCCGATTTTTTGGTTATGGCCTTATGTGCTATCGTTGCGAGGTGCCGGGGCTAGCAGTGTATTTAACACTAAATTCTTCTAGAATCTACAAATGTAAATGATGCTCTAAGCCCCCCCTATTCTAACTCTGACTTTTGCTGTTGCACAAGGATTAAAAAAAATACGCGAACTGACTCTAATCAACCCTGCCAGTGGAGTAGAAGAGAGTTTGGCACCTGCAATAATTTAATTTGGTAAATAAGTTAAATAAACGAAGGTGAGGAATGATAGGGTTGCTCTACCGATTAACAGAATGAAAGTTCTGTCCAAAATAACAATATGATTTATTAAGACTAAACACAAAATAATAAACAAAAACACATGAAACATTTATAATACATCAAATTGGCTCAAATTGGATACTCAAACAAATGCTGTGAAGGTGAAGTTGTCCCTACACTAGATTGTGAGGTTTAAGACGAAGTGGTATGTGGAGCCAATTCCTTGCAACTCAAATCTTAAGAGAAAACACATGGCCAACCCAACATTAATTGCTGCTACCCAAGACAGAACAAAATTAGAAAAAGACGAACAGGCGCGCTCTGCTGAGCTCTGATTATCACCTAGGAAAATCCCTATCTGCCGGTGCTGCGGACATACATTACCAAACTGCCTTCTTAACTGCCAGAACACGATCTGGCGTAGCGGAGGCGATGGCTGGTTGCTTCGACGTCCTCGACCGAAAGGCGAGAGCCGACTACCCCTGAGCACCCGTACAGGCCGAACACAGAACATTCCCGCCCCCACGACAGTGGCCGTGGTTAAACGTTCCAATCAGCAACTCGAAAACCGGCGGAAAATTCCACTCCATTGCCAGAGCACTACCATTCCACCAATGGAGATTCTTGGCGCCAATTTCTGCGCTGATTTTGCTACGTCACGGAGCTATGCCCTGAGCAAGCCAATCACAGTTACTATTTTGCAGAAAGCGCGGGAATTTTGCCGCCACAACTGCGTGGGTACACAAGTCATTCTCACGCCTCGCTGGTAGCCTGTCAGAAAGTGTTTTCGCTAAGTTTCTGCGAAGTAACGGAACCTCTAGCCCAGCCGCTACTTCAGACCTCTCCGGGCGTGTCTTTTGACAATGTCGGCGTCTGCAAAGCATTCACTCGACTTCCTCACACCCGTCGGCTTAACCCTTTCCAGATCAACAGAGCCCGCCTGTCACCGGACCACCTGGGTGACGAGAGACGCTGCGTGGGAAGTCCGCGTGTGAAGGAATAGCGACTTTTCACTGCATGCAATTAGAGAGGAAAATCGTAAGATAGAAATATGAGAGGGGGCCCATGCCACCTCTCATCGTGCGAGAGACTTTAGCCTATTGCGGTAATCTCCCCACTGATTTCGTTCGACTCTGT
The DNA here is from genome assembly GCF_021461395.2 of Schistocerca americana. Classification (NCBI taxonomy): domain Eukaryota; kingdom Metazoa; phylum Arthropoda; class Insecta; order Orthoptera; family Acrididae; genus Schistocerca; species Schistocerca americana. The sequence continues at coordinate 43,739,258 of NC_060124.1, forward strand.
AACATTATGTACGAAACGTCGTCAGACTTCCGTTCTGTTAAAAGTGCGGGTTTACAAGTTCATATTCTATCTTGAACTGAACGTGTTGTCTGGAATTTACGAATGAAACCGGGTACATTATCACGATGTAGACCTCTCGAAGCAGGAAAACGCAATCAAAATTGCCGCCTCACGTGATCCGAAAAGTTTCCTCCTGCACGGAAAACCTCTTCTACTAGAAACGCTCTCTCCAAAACAAGCATTCTCACTACACTCAACTTACTGAGGAGCTAGACAGTAACACAACTAATAGCTGCCACGCCTCGCCGCTCTACTACCCCTACTCTACCACTGAACACTCACAATCGAGACTTGAATGTGGTGCAAGACTTACTTGCCCCGCAAGGCGAAACACGCGAGGCTGGCCTCTTCGGTGGACGACGGCAAGGGCCATGAGGCTAGGTAATGCTACCAGACAAACAGTTATGAGCTCACTTTTAGCAATAGAGAGAGGAAGAAGAAAAAAGCAAACAGAAAATGTAGAATATTTTCGTAAACGGTGAGATAGACTTGTTCAATGTTTGATGCAATACATCTACATCTACATCTACATTTATACTCCGCAAGCCACCCAACGGTGTGTGGCGGAGGGCACTTTACGTGCCACTGTCATTACCTCCCTTTCCTGTCCCAGTCGCGTATGGTTCGCGGGAAGAACGACTGTCTGAAAGCCTCCGTGCGCACTCTAATCTCTCTAATTTTACATTCGTGATCTCCTCGGGAGGTAAAAGTAGGGGGAAGCAATATATTCGATACCTCATCCAGAAACGCACCCTCTCGAAACCTGGCGAGCAAGCTACACCGCGATGCAGAGCGCCTCTCTTGCAGAGTCTGCCACTTGAGTTTATTAAACATCTCCGTAACGCTATCACGGTTACCAAATAACCCTGTGACGAAACGCGCCGTTCTTCTTTGGATCTTCTCTATCTCCTCCGTCAGACCAATCTGGTACGGATCCCACACTGATGAGCAATACTCAAGTATAGGTCGAACGAGTGTTTTGTAAGCCACCTCCTTTGTTGATGGACTACATTTTCTAAGCACTCTCCCAATGAATCTCAACCTGGTACCCGCCTTACCGACAATTAATTTTATATGATCATACCACTTCAAATCGTTCCGCACGCATACTCCCAGATATTTTACAGAAGTAACTGCTACCAGTGTTTGTTCCGCTATCATATAATCATACAATAAAGGATCCTTCTTTCTATGTATTCGCAATACATTACATTTGTCTATGTTAAGGGACAGTTGCCACTCCCTGCTCCAAGTGCCTATCCGCTGCAGATCTTCCTGCATTTCGCTACAATTTTCTAATGCTGCAACTTCTCTGTATACTACAGCATCATCCGCGAAAAGCCGCATGGAACTTCCGACACTATCTACTAGGTCATTTATATATATTGTGAAAAGCAATGGTCCCATAACACTCCCCTGTGGCACGCCAGAGGTTACTTTAACGTCTGTAGACGTCTCTCCATTGATAACAACATGCTGTGTTCTGTTTGCTAAAAACTCTTCAATCCAGCCACACAGCTGGTCTGATATTCCGTAGGCTCTTACTTTGTTTATCAGGCGACAGTGCGGAACTGTATCGAACGCCTTCCGGAAGTAAAGAAAAATAGCATCTACCTGGGAGCCTGTATCTAATATTTTCTGGGTCTCATGAACAAATAAAGCGAGTTGGGTCTCACACGATCGCTGTTTCCGGAATCCATGTTGATTCCTACATAGTAGATTCTGGGTTTCCAAAAACGACATGATACTCGAGCAAAAAACATGTTCTAAAATTCTACAACAATACTGTGTTTAGCTCCTTAGACAAATGAGGATATACAGAGAAAAATAAACTGTAACTTCTATCAAAACCAAGTATCTAATGCAATCTAAAAGGGACGAGTTGATGTCATGAACGATGCTTGCTGAAATTTCTAAAATATAACACAAATGGGAAAGGAATGGAGACATCAATTGGAAAGGTATCAATGCAAATTTCAGCAGGCAACTCGCGTGACGGAAGTCTTGAGAATAATGATCACGTTACTTAGAATAGAATTTAAGAAAATGAAGACGAAAGTGGTGAAGACTACAGGCTCAAGAAAAAAGTGAGGAAGACAGAGTAACATAAAACGTGCAAGAATCGTTCTCCCGTATTTTACATTTTTGTCACTAGACATTCTAAAGACCTGACGCATACCTTCCTTCCAATTTTGTGCTGATCTTCACATCTCCACAAACAAATGTATCCACCATCTTTCATAGTTTCTCGAATTTGAGCCTTTGCTGGTAGAATGACGGATGTGAATGCTCCCCGACGTCAAGAGACAGTCCGTATATCGATGGGTACAAACTGCAATAGACTCCAAGCTTCTCCAGGTATTTAAATCCACAGTGAAATGCGTGTCCTAGACTACAGGAGCCAAGGACAGGTCTAATAGGAGAGGCCATAGCAATTCCCAAAGACAGTTTCAGGACAACTTCACTACGTGTCAGTCATCATTACCAATTTTCTAACCGTGTCTTTTTCCTTACTGACTGGGCCTCTGGTTCTGGCTTTCGCCTCCATTCATCTTATCATCATGGCTCCAAACTTCCGACAGTTGCTGGCATTATCAATTTTATTTAACTTACATGTTACTTTTACTTGTATTTTAGACAGCACATACAACAAATCTTGTATGTTTGCTACAGTGTTTTTCAGAACAAAACAATTTCGCACCCGAGACTGTTTTTATTGTGAATTATTTTTAAACCGGTTGCTGTAAGAGACTGCCAACATGGAATGGCAAAATTTTTCCATACTTTTTGTCTGTTATTTATTGTAATCGTTCTCTGTCCAAATGGAACGTAATTGTATTCAACTTTACAAATAAATAATTAATGAATCTTCTCTGTTTACTTGTCGAGGCGTGCCAGTATTCCGCGTACCGGCAGCCGCTGTCGTTTCCTGTGCATCCGCATGAGTTGTTTCGCATGGTCTACTGGCCGACAAGAAGCCGAAAGCTATTCGTGTTAGCGGGTGGCTTGGCTATTTATGTCACCTTCGTACCCTTCCTCATGAAGATAAGTGGCTTTTTGCCAGCACAATGGCTTCTCGGAATTGTTACACGTTTCTCCTTATCCTGTTTCAATCAGTGGCAGGCAATTAAGCAAGTGCTAATGAAGAACCTTTACTTCCACGAATGAAAAGAAATAATGCAAATATAAGTAAAGGACATTTAACATCATCACTCCTCGTCACGCTCAATGTCGGAGTATTGTTGTTGTTGTTGTTGTGGTCTTCAGGCTTTCGCGTCCAACTCTCTCGCGGATTGTAAAATTGTTGCTCTTTGGTTTATTTATTCTCTTTGTAACAACACATTTACGAAAAGAGTTACGTGAAATACTTTTAGCAATGCTGTGCTTTGCTTTTCTTTATCATCATTACCCTTTAGCGGAATAAAATGTATACATGGAAGTCTTATTGTTCTGTATCTGGCCTACAATTTAAGGAACGATTTTTCGTAACTGCAACTCATGCTAAGAATCAATATATCTTCCCTACTTCATAGTGATTAAAAGTTGAAATTACTTTGTTATGAGCACTGATGTTACAGTCCGTGTGATCGTTCAAAAACACAAGTTCGCAGTGGATTTTATTTCTCGTTAAAATGCTATTTCATACCACGACTAGCCCAAGAACATGAGACTCTCATTAAAAAATACGTTGTCACTATAAAGTTTGCCAGATCAGAACGGAGCACAGCAAGATTCCTATCAGATTCTGAAGGTCGACCAATGCATCCCTCTCACGGAGAAAATCTACTCCCAGAATGCAGGCCACCTTCAATCCTTTATCAACGAGGAACGAGCTCAATATGGCTTCGCCCTCCTTACAAATCTCCACCTGCACCTGGTACTTAACTGATTGGCTCTGTGCACCAATGGCTCCAGACACCTTACAATTATCAACCGGGAAAGTCGGAATGCTATGTCCTTTTCCCAGTGCCTTAAATAACTCCATACTCATTACACTTACTGAGGCACCTGTGTCGATGATTATATTCACTGCAACATCATTGATTTTCGCTTCGATAATAGCTTGCACATTTTCGTTATTATCTTTCTTACATTCGTGTGGTTCGTTCAGTAGATCTTTATCCATACTGACACCATCGTTGTGTCGCAGCCTACGTATCCCAGGTATATTATTATCACTCGTGTTGCTCTCACTCCATCCCTCGGCCATCGATGGAGAGCATATCGAGGCCGATTCTAGTTTGTTGAATTAGTTACTTGTGAAGTACTTGGAAGGCTATTGCCCGCGACCTCCACTATATGTACACTCTGATTTGTCGGCCGCCACGGCTGCGCAATAGGCGTGTTTTGCGGCGGTGATCTATTGTTGTCATACCGGTCATTACCCTGTCGCTCTGGGCTTCTTCGCTGATTTTGCTGCCAATTTCGATTACTATCACTATAATTGCTCTGCCACTGACCTCGCGCATTTTTCCCGCGGTTGGTCCCTGACATTCCAGATTCGTACCGGTCGTCAAATCGACGCCTTTTGTTATAGGTTGTTTGTCCATACCCGTTCTGGCCTCTACCATTACTACCATTTTGCGAATGTTCTTGCCGCTTGTTACCACCCCCACCATTTCCATGGTTGTGGTTTTGTGCACTACTATTTCTGTCATGTTTACATCCTGACCCATTATTCCGCGAGTGATCACACGCTGATTTTGCGTCTTCCTGTATCAAGTCTATAGAATCTAGAACAGACAGGAAGTTTTCCATATCGCTTTCTGGTACGTGTATTAATTTCTCTTTGATATGAATGGGTAAATGTGATTTTAGTAGTCTTATTATGTCTCTTGGTGATATAGGCTCGTCCCAGTAGCGTGTTTTGTTTATATATTTTTCAAAATACCGTCTCAAATTCCCCAGACGAGGTGAGTACGGTTCGGGATTATATACTTCTTTTCTTAGCCGCTCTTGTATACAAGGCGACCAATATTTCGATAGAAATGCCCTTTCGAACTGTTCATATGTCATGCAGCTGTCTGCTACTTCTGTAGCCCACAACGCTGCATCACCTTGAATGTACGACATTACGTATTGAATTTTCTGTGTTTCGTTCCACACACTGGGCAAGATATTTTTAAAGCTTTTTATGAATACTACTGGGTGTACTGATTTCCGTTCAGTAGTAAACGTTTGAAATTGTCTATTTTTGATTAAACTTTCTTCCACTAATATTTTTGAACTACATGGTTTTGCTCGTTGGACATATGGTGTGTGCTCCGAACCGAAGCTACAGCTCTTCGCATTATCGACTACAGATTCCCCATTGTTGTATCGCGTATAAGTTTGTGCGTTGCCAAAACCATGGGCTGTTGGCGACAGAGGTTCCTGTTCCAAATGTTTTCTGCTTTGTGCTAAACCCTTCTCCAGGTCGGATATCCGTTTGTTCATATTCACTTGCCACTGCGGAATATCCTCACTGAGTATTTGTTTGATGGTTTGCACGTCGTTCTGTACCTGACTATTCACTGCGGTACTGAACGATTCGGATCCTCTATTTGCTATGGCTGCTTGTACTTTGGAATTAATGTTCTTGTCAATCTCACACTCCTTCACTTCTAGCCATGAGTTGAATTCTGTTTCAATTTTAGTTGCTTGTTCGTTCCACTTCTGCTCTACAAGCTGCGTGGAATCTGTTTCTAGCTTTTCTACTCGATTGACTAATACACCTATTTCGTCTACCCTGTTAGTGTTTGCTACTTGCAGGTTGTTGACCTGTTCAGTCAGCTCCTGCACGGCCTTAGGTATCGACTCATAATTCTGTTTCATATCTGCAATCTCTTTTTTCATGTTTTCTAACGATTGCACAAGTTGCTGGTCCCGCTCAACTTGCCGGCGATCTCGCTCTGCTTGCTGGGCAAGGAAACTTTCTGTTAACTGGCTATCTCGCTCAGCTTGCTGGGCAAGTAAATTTTCTTCTAGCCTACGATCTCGCTCAGCTTGCTGACGGTCTCGCTCGACTTGCTGTTGCGCAAATTCTGCCTGGTAATTCAGCACGCGCTCTAATATAGCCTGAAGCGAATACCCACCAGGCAGATTACCACTCTCTGGTTCCTGCTTTTCTGGTGGTGGTACAACTTCTTTCTCTACATCCCCTTGAGGACTAATGGGCGGTGGCACCACTTCCAGTGCCCCTGCCCCCACATTCTCACATGTTATATCCTCAAAGAGAGTACTAGTACTACTTGAGGTACCCGGTTCCACATTTCCTGCACTAACTAATTGTTGTTCCTCAGTATCCATTTTGCTCGGACGTTGACTACGCAACTTAACCATATTCATAAATTGCTTACTAAACCACAAAGTCTGACAGTTTTGCCCCTTGCACACAAAATGCGTTAATTTATCTACACTAACTGCACACTAAAATTTACTATCTACCATCAACTTTGTCCTGTCACAAACACTAACATCAAACTACGCACAATATGCACACCACTAGCGAAATGAGATCACTTCACTGGAGCTCGACTTCTACAAACAGGACAACTACACTGTAGTCTTACCTTTAGTTTATCTTATCTCGGGGTTCGGCTGCCCCCGGATTACGTAGTCGTTACAGCTTCTCAGTACTATCAGGATCGTCTTCTCAGACTCGTTTGCAGTAGTACGGTTTGTCATGAAAGAGTATTTACACATTCATTAAAACATAGCATTGATCATGATATACATACATACATTTATCACTAAATACATATATATCTACACATACATAACAATCAACACTGAAAGAAAAATACATAAAATTTTATATTTGTGGCCACTGCAAATTCGGGCCCCGCGTTTTTGGGCGACATTAAATTATTTGCACTGTAAATTATATCCTATCAGCAGCCCGCGTCAATCTGCAACACATCATAAAATCTGCTGATCTTCACTGCCAGTCTGGGAGCTAAAAGAAATAATATTATTTTTACTATTATTTTACCGCTTCCTTGCGGTATGCTCGACTATATTATAAGTCATTTAAATACGCCGCGGCAGCGGCTCTTCGTTCTCCACGCAGCTCAGCACCACAGATAATATTTATATAACTGAAAAATGTCTCAACAGGATGGGATAATATGCAAGCAAGCTTAACAATAAATAATACAAGTTTTCATTTAAACACCTCTATTAAAACCTTTAAATATCTCAGTGATTACAGACCTTTGTGAATTCACACGTAATGGCATACATTGCTTAGTCTCGACAAAAGAATGCTACATTGGCGTTCTCTACGACAACAACAGGAGATCTTACTCGCACAACTTCCAAATTAAGACGACAAAGACATTCATATTCAACACGTATTATGTACTAGTTCCTTTTTTAATCTCTGTTTAACATTTATCTTCTGTGTCGGTTTTATTACTCGCCGACGCAGACATTTTCAGAAATAAATAATAAAAAAAATACATAATTTAATACAATGACACAATATGATACATCTAATTCTCTAATTACTACATAATATATTGTTTTTGTTTCTCTAGACGTTACAAGGCCTGAGACTGGTTTGATGCAGCTCTCCATGCTACTCTATCCTGTGCAAGCTTCTTCATCTCCCAGTACCTACTGCAACCTACATCCTTCTGAATCTGCTTAGTGTATTCATCTCTTGGTCTCCCTCTACGATTTTTACCCTCCACGCTGCCCTCCAATGCTAAATTTGTGATCCCTTGATGCCTCAAAACATGTCCTACTAACCGATCTCTTCTTCTAGTCAAGTTGTGCCACAAACTTCTGTTCTCCCCAATCCTATTCAATACCTCCTCATTAGTTACGTGATCTTCCCACCATATCTTCAGCATTCTTCTGTAGCACCACATTTCGACAGCTTCTATTCTCTTCTTGTCCAAACTAGTTATCGTCCATGTTTCACTTCCATACATGGCTACACTCCATACAAATATTTTCAGAAACGACTTCCTGACACTTAAATCTATACTCGATGTTAACAAATTTCTCTTCTTCAGAAACGCTTTCCTTGCCATTGCTAGTCTACATTTTATATCCTCTCTATTTCGACTATCATCAGTTATTTTACTCCCTAAGTAGCAAAATTCCTTTACTACTTTAAGTGTCTCCTTTCCTAATCTAATTCCCTCAGCATCACCCGATTTAATTTGACTACATTCCATTATCCTTGTTTTGCTTTTGTTGATGTTCATCTTATATCCTCCTTTCAAGACACTGTCCATTCCGTTCAACTGCTCTTCCAAGTCCTTTGCTGTCTCTGACAGAATTACAATGTCATCGGCGAACCTCAAAGTTTTTACTTCTTCTCCATGAATTTTAATACCTACTCCGAATTTTTCTTTTGTTTCCTTTACTGATTGCTCAATATACAGATTGAATAACATCGGGGACAGGCTACAACCCTGTCTCACTCCTTTCCCAACCACTGCTTCCCTTTCATGCCCCTCGACTCTTATAACTGTCACCTGGTTTCTGTACAAATTGTAAATAGCCTTTAGCTCCCTGTATTTTACCCCTGCCACCTTCAGAATTTGAAAGAGAGTATTCCAGTTAACATTGTCAAAAGCTTTCTCTAAGTCTACAAATGCTAGAAACGTAGGTTTGCCTTTTCTTAATCTTTCTTCTAAGATATGTCGTAAGGTTAGTATTGCCTCACGTGTTCCAACATTTCAACATGTCGGAGTATTATGACTGATTTTTTCGCCATTATACAAGAAAAAAACTTTATCTCAGCCAGCAGTTAGCAAAACAATTCTGAGGAAGGCCATTTGTAACAGTGGCCGAAACGTTGGACAGTTTTACACAGCGACAATGCAGTCACATACCCAGAAGAATTTTATTGACAGTAACAGCGACTGCAGAAACCTATGCTTACAACAAAAAGCGTATTCTTTAAATTGAGTTCCTCAAATATCATGTGATACAGAAATCCGTAAAAAAACTGCTTGGAGTAAACTTCTAAAAATAAAATTGTCTTTTCTCTTTCAAATGTAATATTTTTGTTTCTGACAACTTACTCTCCCAGTATATTAATAGTAGCGGAGATTGGTTGCAGGGAAGAAGTGAGCTGTCACACCGGAAAAGGCATAAACACACAATTCAACTTCGTTATTTTTTCCTTGCTATGTACTGTTCAAGTGCTTCTTTGTTCTCAGTTGATTCTGTTTTCAGTCATAGCAGTAAGAGATGTACTAGGGATTGAGCATCTTAGCTGATTTTCAAATTGTAAATACACAGCCAGCAGGTCGAAGGCAGTATTAATGAATTGGTGAGCATTCCACGGGGTTTTGGACTGCCTGCTACAACTGATGTGACTACAGTTATCCTCAGCGAGATTAGTTAAGCCATAGGTTTATGTCTGGAGTCGCTCGCCAGTGAGCACAGGGACATCAACCAGCTTCACGTTAGTTATCCTTCACGGTCTCAGTTGTTTCAAGGGCAAGTTCATTTCTGTACTTACATAATTGGATACAGGATTTGCATAAAATTAACAAACATGTAACTCGATGAACAAGAAGAAAAAGTTAGGGAAATCCAAAGTCGCGCTTATCTATTGAAGTGAAAAGAAATTCCTGACAAGCACATAAGGGTAGAGGATGTTCACAAACAAAGTACATTTTGTGGAATGGTGATGGTATGGATTTGTGGAAGCATATTCGTTTACCTAACACTATCATGGCTATTGTTCAAGGAATCGCGAAATTGTGAATGGAGGCTAGTGACCAAATAGAGGAACTGCAACAGCAGGCTAATGCTCTTCAAATACTCTATTTTTTAGTTCTTCAGATAATTTAACCATTGATAAATGGACATTAGACTAGTACGATTGATCGGATTATTTGAGAAGGAGGTTCGATGAGTGGTATGCATGTTCGGTTTGTTAAATAAGGTTTATCAAATAGGGTGAGAAAAGAATTAGTTTAGAAATAGTCAACAAAATATGTCATCTGTAGCATCATGAGGGTTGCGACTTTAACTCTAAGTTTCTGTATTACTCAGATGTTTTTTTTGCCACTTTGCATGTCAGCATTTCGATGGTTCACACCACCCTCTTAGGATGAAGAATTGTTTAGTTACATATCTGATGTTAGTGAAGAGCAAAGACGGCTTTCTATAGCAGCAGATCAAGTATTGGGCAGTTAAGTTGGGTCTTTTGAAGGGAAGTATACTGGAAATAAGACTGCATCTGCTGCTTGTTTAATATGCTCTCCAATGTACGAGTGCATTATGTTTACATTGTCCCTTCACGTCTGAAGTCAGCGACCTGATGAATCAAAAGTATGGGGATGTGTCGTCACATAAGTTTATGCCTAGAAAAAACATCAACTATTGTTTGATGAAGTGATTGTTTTTCCACGGTGATTCTACTGCACGATCAGCGTATCTGCATGAGTCCCTGGAACACAGTTCTGCGACAGATTTACAGAAGTCTCGAGCAGAAAGCTCGGATTCAGGACGGGTAAAGAAAGAAATCGGCCGCGCCCTCTCAAGGAACCATCTCGGCATTTAGGATAATTCTCATATGTTGTTCCGTGTCAGTTGCTCTTTCTTAATTACATTACTTGCTTCGATCACTCTGGATCATCTTCAGATATAAGTAGTTTCGTTAGCAGCCCGTCTTCCTTGCTCAAAACCGCATTTCAGAGCACTAGTTGTCTACGCAGAACCAGATGTCCTGTCAGAACCAAGCAACTGCTTGGATCTGAAGAAGATACAGAGTGATAGAAACGTGTAATCTAATTAAAACTGTGCAACTGAGCCGGAACAATAAATGAGAATTATCTTAAGTATCTATACAGTTGCTGAATCTCTCAGGGCGGTAAAGTCGTCTATGGCAATCCCGGAATTTGCGTGGAGTGATTTAGGAAAAACTCGGGAAAGCAAAATTTGGATGTCTGGATATGATTTGAACAGTCATTCTCCCAAATGTGCTAACCACTGCGCCACCTCACTCGATTTGTGGTTTAGAGTTTTACAGAACTAGTACTTATTTGAAGTTCAATAGGCTGAACAGTTTATTTCAGTGTTAAAAATATTTACGTAACTCAGAGTGGTAATTATTCCACGAAATTTAAAGAGTTTCTTTGAGACCTGAAATTTTCACATTTAATGTGCAGCGAGGACGACTAGCGAACTTTAACGGAATCAGATGCAGAAAATTTAACCAGGGCCATCATTTTAATTAAACATTACACATTCAGTGGGAATATGTTTTATCGCCTATTGTGGGTCGTCTCACTTGAACTCGACTTAATATTCTTTGCATATCCAGGATCGGGAGTTGTGAAGGCATATAACGTAGGAACATTCAGTACTCACATCCCGACAGGCAGACCGCTACAACTGGCTGAACGGAATCTAATGAAAGTTGTCAACTTTCTTAGCTATGGGAGAAGAGCAACAAGCGGGAAATAAATTAGTAATTTCTTTCTGTAAATCTGTTGCAGAACTGTGTTCCAGGGACTCGTGTGGATGCGCTGATTGTGCAGTAGAATCACCGTGGAAAAACAATCACTTCATCAAACACCAGTTGATGTTTTTCTCTAGGCAGAAACCAATAATGTTTGACTGTTTACCATTCATCTTAGGCTGACGTGTCGTAAATGTGCACCAAGCTATGGCTATTGCAGTACGATAACTCACATGATTTCGAACCCACACTGGACCCTAAAATGTGATGAACGGGAATTTTCAGAGGGAACAAGGGGGAAAACTAATTGGTATCTTGGTTTCTAAGGACCAGCCTCCATCCCAATTAATAAAACCAAGAGTCCCATCTTCACTGAATACGTGCCAAACATTGTAACGTCTGAGGAGTGGACACAGTAAAATAAAATAAAAATTATTAAAACGACAACAAGAAAAAAATCTTCATTAACTGTGGCGTTTGAGGGTGCATGGGCTGAGCAGACACGTCAAAAATTGATTCTCTGAGAAGATGGCTTGTCAGATTTCACCGAAGTCTTGAATCGGCTGTCGGCGCTGCGGAGATATCGACAGGCGTTGATTGCTGGTGAAGTGAGTATTGGGTTGTTATCTTGTCTATCTCTGCGAGCTGACAGAGCATGGCGGATGATTAGCAGGTATTGGCTGCCGAATGAGGTGTTCCCTTTGTGCAGGCTGAAAGGATTGGCGACGCGGCCTGCTGGTGAGGGCTACACGGCCGGACGTTCGCTGTTCTACTGTTAAATGGGGTTGGATACCTCACCGAGGTGAAGTTTAGCGTGCAGCTGATTACAGAGGAGGCACCCAAGGAATAGGCTTTCAACTGAATGGTGACGGTCATGAGAATGACTCCTTGGCAGCAGAGTCAAACTAAGGATCAGTGTTGGGATGAGAATGAAAAAAAGAGCAGCATCAGGTGACAGAATGAAGACTGGCTTCAGAAAAGAAACTCGTGAGAATAAGCATCATGCTGGGGAAAAATCCTGAAGCCAACAGGAAATCGTATAAGGACAAAGGGCAATTGCAGACTAAGTCCTGACTGTAAAGTCTTGATATGAAGTCCCAACATGAAGTCTTCTGAAAGAACCATCAAGATGTCTTAGTCATCACTCTCTCCACCCAAAACGTCCACCGTATATGATCACCAAATCTCACCGCTCTAGCAAAAGCAAGGTAATATTTTTTCTTTATTGTTATTTCACTCCCCAGAATGGGACGGTCTGGCAGCAGCACAATACGCCACTCTTCAGCCAAGAGAGTTACAGAGAAAACATAATTACATGAGAAAATAACACATAACATAGAATGGTATAAAGTGATGGAACAAATATAGATGAGTAGAAATGGTAGATTTAAAAACAACATAGACCAGAGCCATACACACATGCAGAGAATGGACACTGTGGGTCGACATGAAAACAAAGAAACACCACAGTGGGAACACAATGAATGATGCTGGCGACATTGATGGTGCTTGTGGAATGTAGCACTGCACACGGCGCTGGAGTAATGCTGACACCACAACGGAAACGTTAAAAATCACTGCACCGAAGGGGGCCTACCACTGGGTGAAGGGAGGAGGGGGGGAGGAAGAAAAGGGGGGAGAGACAGTAGGGGGAAACTAGGAGGGGGGCAGTGGAGGGGAGAAGGAAAGGAGCTGGAAGCCTTGGGGGGGCGGGGGTGAAAAGGAAAAAGAAGGTGTTTGGCTGGGGAAAAGGAGGATGAAGAGATGAGGGAGAGGGAAGGAGAAAGAGAGCCCTGAGGAGGGGGGAAGAAGGAGGGATTAGATCTGGTAGGAGGGGTGGATGGAAGGCACAAGGGCATCGTCTGGGAGGGGGAGTTGGTGGAAGCAACCTTGGGTGAGGATATGGAGGGTGTGGAGATGGAGACCAGGCGGGACACTATGGTACAAGCGTGGCAGCAGGCTAGGGTGGAAAAGGATGGGGGAAACCAAAGGATTGGGGGGGATCCAGTTTGCGGGAGACATATAGGATCCGCATTCATTCTAGGAACAGGAGGAGATGGGCGAAGGGAATCAGATCATAAAGGATTGTAAGTAGGCTGTTTAGGTTTTTTTATTGGTAACGCCACGTAGCGCTCTGTATGAAAATCACTGGCTGTGCTGTGTGCAGTCTGTGACTGCTTTGCATTGTTGTAATACTCGCCATTGTAGTGTTGAGCAGCTGGCTGTGAACAGCGCGTAGATTTGCGCAGTGCTGGATGTGGGGAGAGAGATGGAGGAGTTTTGAAATTTGTCACGAACTGCTATATTTATATATGATGATATCAAGGTAAATACATTGTTTGTTCTCTATTAATATCTTTCATTTGCTAACTATCCCTATCAGTAGTTAGTGCCTTCCATAGTTTGAATCTTTTATTTAGCTGGCAGTAGTGGCGCTCGCTGTATTGCAGTAGCTTGAGCAGCGAAGATTTTTGTGAGGTAAGTGATTTGTGAAAGGTATAGTTTAATGTTAGTCAGGGCCATTCTTTTGTAGGGAATTTTGAAAGTCAGATTGCGTTGCGCTAAAAAAATATTGTGTGTCAGTTTAAGCACAGTCATGTAGAATTGTTCAAAGGGGACGTTTCAGGATCAATGTGAGGGGTGGGAGACAGATGCGATAAGCAAGGTGGAGTGGATGGCGCTAAAGGATTTGGAGGGATCCAAGTAGAATGGGCGTAACATAGGATTCAGTCCCACCATTTTTGCAGGTTGCCCCTCTCTTCTGCTTCGAGAACGCTGAAATTTTCTATCACATCTTATCACTAGCTAACGATATATCAGTGCCAGCCAATAGACGATTCCTTCTAGGATTTTTCCTCCTCTTTATTCCTCTTTCCAGGAGGCCAGCTGTCCATTAAACAAAAAAATCCTAAACTACACTGTTTAGTCACATTAATGTGGCCACCGCCTATGTTCGATGGCAACGTGCAGTAACCGCTCACAGAGGGCAGGTGGCAGCACTGGCAGGACAGGATGTATAAAGAGTGTCCGGGAGACGGGGGAAACAGTGCAGTAGTTATTGTAATGTGGAAACCGAGCGATTTCCTTGACGTCCAAAATGCGTGTCATTTGCTTTTGGGCCAAGGGTAGAAGTATTTCCGAAAATAGGTTTGTAACCTGTTAGAGTGTCGCCGTTCTCAAATTATACCGTGCATGGAAAAATTGTGCCATGAAAATCCGGCGCCGAGGGATGGGATGCACCAAGGGCCATAGATGACAGCGGTGAATGTCGGCTGCAAAGATGTGTGCAGGCTAATAGAAGTGCAACGGTTGGGCAACTGATTGTCCAAACGAACCAAGTGGCTACCAACAGTCTCTCCGATGACAGCTCAGCGAACGTTGCTGTGTATAGCCCTCCGCAACGGGGTACTTGTTTCTTGCAGAATGCTGCCTGCTGTTCATCGACGAAGGCTGAACTTTGCACACCATCACCGCTACAGCGTCAAACGTCATAAAGAAAACATTTTGTAACAGTCGTCGGAAGTGTCCAGGCGGGAGGAAAGAGCGTTATGGTCTGGAGAACGTTTTCGCGGCATACGCTGGGTGATTTTGGAGGCACAGTGAATCAACGCAAGTATGCGTCTATCCTTAGGCACCATTTCGATGTGTACATCCAGACTGATTTTCCTCGATACGATGGCATCTGCCAGCAGGACTATACAACGTGTCACACAGTATTGTCCCCCTCCGCCACCCCCCTCCTATGGCCATCAAATTCCCCGGGTTCGGACTGCATCAAGAGTCTATGGGACGACCTCGATTGGGTTTTTCGCGCCATGGATCCTGAATGGAGAAACCTATCACAGCTGGCGACGGCACTGGAGTCAGCATGGCTCTACATCCCTGTCCGTACCCTCCGGAATCTCGTTGACTCTCTTCGTGCCCGACTCGCAGCGGTCCTCGCTACAAAAGGTGGTAATTTCGGCTTTTTCACAGTGAATTTCATTACCGCCCATTTCTTGTGTGCAGACTTTCACGTACGCGAGCCCAGCAAGCATTCCTACGGCTTTACCCTGCAAGAGGAGGATTCAAGGCGTGTCGAAAGACGTTTACGCCCTCAGTTAGCCTTCAGGCGGCTTCAGAGTGGTCGAACACCGGCAGGAAGATTAGCTCCACCGTTAAGTTTCCTATCGGAGTGCATGTTTAGCGAATGAATGTTTTCCAAGTGCAGAAGGCCGCTGGTGCTAAGTCCCCTCCGTCAACTTGGAAATTTGTGGTAAGGTCTTATGGCACCAAACAGCTGAACTCTTCCGTCCCTAAGATCACACACTACTTAATCTAACTTAAACTAACTTACGCTGAGGACGACACACACGACCATGTCCGAGGGAGGACTCCAACCTCCGACGTGGGAAGCCGCACGGACCGTGACAAGACGCCCTAGACAGCACGGCTACCCCGTGCGGCATTCTGTCAATCATAAGCCTTCCACAGTAAGGGCTCTCTATTGGAAACAATGCTCTTCTCTATATGTCTATGTTTCCCGTCACTGTTTCGAGTTAGGATTTCCACAGAGCACAAACAAGTGCTAGGTAGTGTCTTTTGTGTTTAAAACCGGTGCAACCGTGTCGCACGTTGTCTTTTATACTTTGTCATTCACTACGAAAGTTATTACTAATTCAAGCGGTTAAAAAGGTTAGTCCTGTGACGTGCAGTACCTGTAATTTTTTTTAGAAGGTAGGTCATGTTTTCTCACAAGAGATCGATGGTTTTTTTACGGGACTACCTGACGTTGTGAAAGTGTGCTTATTTTATTTTCAGTAATTATGCCTAACGAGCACTTTTCAAACGTTGTGCTAGGCCACATTAAACATTTATTCTGTGGATTCATATTCTTTTTCAGATGCTTCATTAGCGCGGTGCTGAAGCGACGGAACAATTTTATGATCATATTCTGTATGTATTGCCCACTTTATGACTGTTATACTGGCAATATAATTTTTCTAGTGCATTTTTATTCAGACCCCTTAATACGATGGTACATCTGACGCAAATTATAAAACGATCTTAACGTTTGCACCGAATCAGAGCGCTGGGTATTTGACATTATCAAATAACTTTTAAATAAAATCCTGTTTCTCTTAAAAAAGGCAGTCGACACAGTTTCTAAGCAACAAGAAATGGCAAACATCTCTTTATGGAATTGCTCCACCCATAGACTTCTGCCTTATTTCCAAAGATCTCTTAACGTATTTTGCATCTAGCGTAATTCAAAGTCCGTGACCGTAGTGTGTAACTTTGTACTTTTGCCGCAGGTTCATTGATGACACGCATTAACATAAAAACTCGGAATGATGAAGAAAGTGTGCCATTGGTGACGCCCCTATTCTGATTAAACGGGTGGTGGCACAAATAAATGAACAAAGTGGGTGTTTGCCGATGTTGTTGTTGTATGTTACCACCTGTAAGTTCCCACAGTCTTCTCGATGCTGTCGCAGCTCATGTAGGCGATGAGAAGTTTTATCTTCTTTTTCTTTTCATCAGGGATCACCAAACTACTGAATTATACGTTATAGTCGCAGCTTTAACTTCATTTTTGTTCGTATTTTGCACTTGGTACAACCTACATCATTAAGTTCAAACAGTTTTCTAGATAAGCGCTTTCTATTTAAACAACAGAACTGCGAACCCAACAGCTCGCTGCTCACTTTGAACTTCTGTCATCAGAGGTACAGACACAATATCCAGCCTAAACATCTTGGTATCACACTCGATCGGTTTCAACATGCAAGAGACACCTGGGAAACACCAGCCAAAAGCTGAAGACCCGAAATACCATCAACTCCATTCTCAAACTCTGTGGCTCTGGTACAGCAGCCTTGGTATTGTTAAACAGAGAATTCAGTTAGATTGCAATAAACGTGGATGTATTAGATCTTTATTTTCTACGCTTTTCGCCTCTATTGAAAGGCATCTTCAGACAATCTAACTATGGGTAAATAATCGTCTCGTGAAATAAGGAGTCAAATGCATAAATTTACATCCAGGAGAGATTAGACACAATTTCCAGCCAAAATACTGGATCTGTCTTTAACACATGTGATCGAAAGTATCCGGACACCTGGCTGAAAGTGACTTACAAGTTCGTGGCGCCCTCCATCGGTAATGCTGGGATCCAGTATGATGTTGGCCCACCCTTAGCCTTGATGACAGCTCTCGCTCTCGCAAGCATACGTTCAATCAGGTGCTGGAAGGTTTCTTGGGGAATGGCAGCCCATTCTTCGTGGAGTGCTGCACTGAATAAACGTATCGGCGTTCCAAAACATCCCAAAGGTGTTCTATAGGATTCAGGTCAGGACTCTGAGTGGGGTCCATTACAGGGATGTTATTGTAGTGTAGCCACTTCGCCACGGGCCGTGGATTACGAACAGGTGCTCGATCGTGTTTAAAGATGCAATCACCACCCCCGAATCCCTCTTCAACAGTGGGAAGCAAGAAGGTGCTTAAAACGTCAATGTAGGCCTGTGCTGTGATAGTGCCACGCAAAACAACAAGGGATGCAAGCCCCCTCCATGAAAAACAAGATCACACCATAACACCACCTTCTCCGAATTTTACTGTCGGTCCTACACACGATGGCAGATGACGTTCACCGCGTATTCGCCATAACCATACCCTGCTATCGGATCGCCAAATTGTGTACCGCGATTCGTCACTCCACACAACGTTTTTCTACTGTTCAATCGTCCAATATTTACTCTCCTTACACCAAGCGAGGCGTTGTTTAGCATTTACCCGCGTGATGTGTGGCTTATGAGCAGCCGTTCGACCATGAAATCCAAGTTTTCTCACCTCCCGCCTAACTGTCACAGTACTTGCAGTGGATCCTGATGCAGTTTGGAATTCCTGTGTGATGGTCTGGATAGACGTCCGCCTATTACACATTACGACACTCTTCAACTGTCGGCTGTCTCTGTCAATCAACAGACGAGATTGGCCTGTACGCTTTTGTGCTGTACGTGTCCTTTCACGTTTCAACTTCGCTATCACATCGGAAACAGTGGACATAGGTATGTTTATGAGTGTGAAAATCTCACCTACAGACGTGTGACACAAGTGACACCTAACCACTTGACAACGTTCGAAGTCCCTGAGTCCCGCGGAGTGCCCCATTCTGCTCTCTCACGATGTCTATTGACTACTGAGGTCGCTGATAAGGAGTACCTGTCAGTAGGTGGTAGTACAATGCACCTAATATGAAAAGCGCATGTTTTGGGGCTGTTCGGATACTTTTATTCAAATAGTTTATAACATTCACTTGGTCCATTCTTTCATGGGTGTAATTTTAGCATTTGAATCCTCATTTCATGAGATGAATATTTACCCATAGTTCGACTGTATGAAGATGTCTTTCAATACGGGAGAAACGTGTCGCAAATGAAGAACTAATAAATCCATCTTTATTGCAACAACGACTGAGTTATCGCTGTATCATAAATAATTTGGCTGGAACAGTCTGCGGTGCTTAAGTATCCACTCTACGGACTACAGCTTTGGCACTAGCACATTCAGTAGTTGTGTGCCTGTATGGCAACACAGTGCTCGTACAAGGGCGCTAGACATCCACCTGAATGAATCAATGAGAATTAATACGGGTACACTAAAATCAATAACGATCCCTTGGCCACGCACCATCAGATACATTTCACCATCTTAACTGCGACGCCAAGAAGCATCCAATGGAGAATGGAAGATGCTGCATCACCCCGAGCGCCATTAAGACATAGCACCAGACCGACTGATATCACGCACTCCACTATGGGGTAATGGAAGAAACAACAAGAAGCTTGACATTAAAGAAGAGTGTTGAAAGACATGGAATGCTACAGTAGTAAAACATCAAGGTGTTCAAGATCGATCTGCCAGTCTACCAGTATATGATGTGAAAAGAAGTGAATGGATCAGAATGAACAGGATAAGAACAAGTCACGCCAGATCCAACAATATGTTGCACAAGTGGAGACTCCGAAACTCTCCACCCTGCGATTGCGGGGGCCAAGAACAAACCGTTCGTATACTGTCAGAGAGTACCCTCTGAGAAAGAATGCAACACTATGCGAAATAAAGCTGCACTCTCCGTCAGTATGTCTCACTCACTGTTAACGACAACACGACACAACTGTTAAGAACAGCTGTGGCATACCAGCTGTTGATTTCAAAAATTTCAATCCTAATTCATAACAATTGAGAGTGTTGTATCTAGAGGACAGTGTAGTTAGGAACACATGCTGTTTATTGATCAATATTTCAGTATGTTAAAGCTATTTGGAATATATTACTAATTTTTCAGTTACAGAATTTTATGGCATGTAAAATTCTATACATTTTTAAAACTAGCTAAATAAAGTGTGAATTGTGGAGGCGATCGTGCGCCATTTTGAGCCTTGGAACAGAACAACGTCTTTTATCGGAAAATGGGATAATTGCAAATTAATTGAGTTTCGTTAATGTGTAAACAATTTTATCTCTCTTGAAAATGAAAATTTCTGTTAGGTTTCAGTACCTTCAGTTTCAAAATACATTTAACTTTGAAATGATTTCCGATAATTATCCTTATTAATTTGATATCACTCACTGATTATTATTGTCTAGCAGAGTACTGATGTAGTAAATAGATGACTAAACGCAACACACAAGATTTTCTGGATTGCAACGCTTGCAAATACCAACAAAATATTTGTTCCTGGGTACATGACCGTGTTGTATCTTGATACATGTTTTTAAATTTGGAAAAATCTGAATCTTCCGATGTAATTTTTGTAAATTCAGAAAAAGACTGAAACACACAATAATTTACTGTCGAAATTTCATAATGGAGTAAGACAATATATTAAACTTATATTAAAGAGCTGGCCAGAGGAAAAGTCTGAAAAGTGTTCGTAAGTCAACACACTTCCCTGATATTCTAAATGAGGAAATGACTGCGACGTCGTCCGGTATCGTATGGTTCGACGCACCTCTACGTTCCTGTCGCTTGTCAACTACCCTATTCATATCAGCATGACTGCTGCATCATACATTACCAACGATCTGGCTTATACATTGTCTGCAATTGTTTCGTTCCAACATTCATTCCATTAAAGACCTTAGTAACAGCTCATTTTGCTATACCTACCCAGAGGTACTAGCTTTTCGATTCATTTTGTTTTCTTGATTGGACCTGCATTCATTCTTTATTAGAGCAGTTCATGTGATCTTCAACTGTTTCTCATTTAGAATGCCTCTAACCGTTTCATTTGTGCCATCTTTGGCGCTCATTGAGAGCTGTGCTGCAGACAAAACTTTCCTAGATTTTTGTCTCGTTTTCACGGTTTAAATTTTTGGATCTTATTGTATTTCTTCTCACAGCCTTGTGCAACAATTACTACTATGTCTTCCTGGCATATTCTTTATTGGTATGCTTCGGAGTAAACAAAATTCGTTCACACCTCAAAGACACCTGGCTAACTTGAACATTAGGCTCAACATCCATCTGTTGTGGACACCCTCATCATTATCTTACCTTAGCTTTTCATAAAATCCGCTGTGGATAGCATTACATGTTATGTTTCTGATACAGAAATGGGAAGCGAAGTAATGTGTATAGCATTATACAGATGAAATTTATATTTAGCTTCAACAGACCACTCACGTGAGGTGAGACTGCTTTTTGGAGACAAGCGCAGGAGTAATTCATGGGACAAGCAACTCAACGAGGCAGCGTTTTACGTCATGAGCTCGTCGTTACCGTGATAACCTATTTTCTTTCCATAGCGGTTAGAGAGGCTGTAGTGGAGCGAGAAAGGTTTGATAAGCTATAAAATTTCTCTTACATCATGTCGTTCAGCCGGGGCTGTTTCTCAGGAACGCCGAAGCACAACAGAAAGCACCACTTAGTTTTATGGTCCTTCAGAATTCGAGTCTACAGCTTGTCGCTGGTTAAGAATTTCTTTTTCTTTTACTACGTGTGGACGTAAAAGCAACAGACGTCCTGAGCGGTTTGTCGGCTCATTTTTTTTTTTCAATTCGCCATCAATTTCTACAAACGTTACCCCATTGAATATATTTTCCATTCGTTTGATGCTATTCTTCATCTCTTCCGATATCGTGCCAGTCTTTTCGTTTCCATCGATCTCTTATAGCCAACATAGTACCTATTACTGTTTGATATATTACAGTTCATGTATCCTTTATACTGTTATTATACACTCATCAAAAAACGTTTTGCATCACCTAGGTTCCGAGAGTTCCGTATCCTGTACAGAAAATAGGAATAGGATCAACGTAAACATCATTTCCGCCCTTTTTTATTGCTCATGAAAACCACACAATGCATGTTGCACCACCATACAGCGAGACCTTTAGAGGTGGCGATCCAGATTGCTGCACACACCGGTACCTCTAATACCCAGTAACACGTACTCTTGCGATGATGCTTGCCTGTATTCGTCGTGGCATACTATCCACAAATTCATCAATGCACTGTTGGTCCAGATCGTTCCGCTCCCCAATGGCGATTCGGCGTATATCCCTCAGAGTGGTAGGTGGGTCACGTCGTCCATAAACAGCCCTTTTCAAGCTATCCCAGTCATTGTCGATAGGGTTCATGTCTGGAGAACATGCTGGCCACTATAGTCGAGCGATGTCGTTATGCTGAAGGAAGTCATTCACAAGCTGTGAATGATGGGGGCGCAAATTGTCGTCCATGAAGACGAATGCCTCGCCAATACGCCGCATATGTGTTTGCACAATCGGTCGGAGGATGGCATTCACGTATCGTACAGCCGTTACGGCTCTTTCCATGAGCACCAGTGGCTGACGTCGGCCCCACATAATGCCACCCCAAAACAGCAGGGAACCTCCACCTTGCTCCACTCGCTGAACAGTGTGTCTGAGGCGTTCAGTCTTACTGGCTTGCCTCAAAACACGTCTCCGCCGATTGTCTGGTTGAAGGCGTGCCAATCCTGAGCGGTCCATTCGGCATGTTGTTGAGGCCATCTGTACCGCGCTGCATGGTGTCGTGGTAGCAAAGACGGACCTCGCCATGGACGTCGGGAGTGAAGTTGTGCATCATGCAGCCTATTGCACACAGTTAGAGTCGTAACACAACGTCCTGTGGCTGCACGAGAAGCATTATTCGACATGGTAGCGTTGCTGTCAGGGTTCCTCCGAGCCATAATCCGTAGGTGGCGGTCATCCACTGCAGTAGTAGCCATTGGCGGGTCTGAGCGAAGCATGTCATCGACAGTTCCTGTCTCCCTGTGTCTCCTCCAAGTCCGAACAACATCGCTTTGGTTCACTCCGAGACGCCTGGACACTTCCACTGGTGAGAGTCCTTCCTGTCTTAAAGTAACAATGCGGAAGCCATCGAAGCGCAGTATTGACCGTCTAGGGATGGTTGAACTACAGACAACACGGGCAGTGTACCGCCTTGCTGGTGGAACGACTGGAATTGATAGGCTGTCGGACCCCATCCGTCTAATAGGCGCTGCTCATGCATGGTTGATTACATGTTTGGACGGGTTTAGTGAAATCTCTAAATAGTCAAAGGAACTATGCCTGTGATACAATATCTACAGTCGACATCTATCTTCAGGTGTGCTGGGAACCGGGGCGATGCAAAAATTTTTTGATGTGTGTAGTTGTGACTGAGTGTTTACTATTACGCTGTTAAATGCATCTCGTACATCTGTATTGTACTGTACTGAATTTTCGTCATTATTGTGGAAAAAAATACTAGTTTCTTATTTTATTTTGCCGTAATCCACTCATCGTCTTCTTGTTGTATCGGCCGTCTCTGGACCACGTTAGTTCAGCTACACGTTATCTTTTCGTCGGACTTGGGGCTTAACTTTACCCCAGTTCTAGAAATTTTTTTCTGTGTTGAATGTTGTTTCTTCTTCACTTCAATCCTCATTTTAACAGATCCTAGTATTGAATTTTCTTGAAAAGAAAGATGCTCTCGCAGTTTCGTCTCGAATGGAGTGTTTCTATGGATATCCCCCATTTTCTGTGGTTTTTCTATCTCGGTGAACCATGTCTCCTTGGTTTTCTTGTTGAGCCAGTGGCACAACATGCCACAGCTCACTCTAGTTAGACTCATACAGGTAGTGTGGCTACAGAACACAATCAGATGGCCACGAATGATATCTGTTATTTTTTTCCACATACGTGTAGGGTTCATGGTAGTTTCGTATCCTAAATTCACCACCTTCTTTAATTCGGCTAAGGATTTTCATTAAGATCAGCCATTTTCCTATTTCTCGATCATATCCCTTCTATTCGTAGCAAGGCATTCTGCGGCATATAGGACCTCCCGTCGTATTACTGCACAATAACGTCTAATCTTTGAATTAACTGACATTGAATCCTTCGGATAAACACGTTTGCTTAGTTGATGTATTGTTTCAATCTTTGTGATCCGCAATGCAAAGGATTCTTTCTCAGGGGTGTTTGGCTCTATCCACTGTCCTAGATATTTAAACTTCTCCATCCGCTTGCTGTCCCCCTCTTCTTCATCTGACACAGTGAGTGGTGATTTGATGCTTGTAATAAATTCATCCTTCGCCTTTGGTAATTTTATCTTCAGCTCATTTATTTGGATTGCAGCTGTGCCTAGCAAATCAGAAAAAAATTAAGAGGTCGGCTGCAAAGGCCACACACTCAACAATCTACATTTCTACAGCCCGCCTACAACACATTTCTCACTCGTTCCTCACCTAATTACTAAAGCATCTGAAGTCTCTCCATAACCTTCGCTGTGTACGTCGTATCAGTAAGTGTGTGTTGGATAATAGCACTTGTTTTGTTATCTAAGCCAAATTCATTCAGGATTTCTAATAGTTACTTGGTTAATTCAATCTTAGGTCATTTTGAAATCTACGAAGATCACCAAGAATTTCTTACTTCCGAGTTTCAGGTAAGAAGAAACGGATTTAAGATAAGTGATCTGTTTGGCACATTTATGTTCCTTCCTGAGCCTTTCTTGGCATTAACCCACTTGTGAGACCAACTTTTTTTCCTAGTCTGAGTCGCTGTCGAAAGAAAGGTTGTTATGGGAAGAGAGTTTCCACGATAACAGTTCACGTCCATTCCGCCATCTTTCTTGTACAGCGTATGAATCAGTGCAGTGTATGGAAGTTCCTCAGATTCCCAGATGTTGTGGATTATTAGCCTTGTTTCCTGTGGTCTTCTACTTTTCGGCGACTACCGCGCGGCCTAGGTCGTCTTGTAGCGGTCTGAGCGGCTACCGCGTCGGAGGTTCGAGTCCTTCCTCGGGCACGGGTGTGTGTGTCGTCCATAGCGTAAGTTAGATTAAATAGTGTGTAAGCTTAGCGACCGATGACTTCAGAAGTTTGGTCCCATAAGACCTTACCACAAATTTCCAAATTTTCCATTGGTGTCTTGCTGTTCTGTAGTTAACATTTGAGCCGTTTCATTCCTTCTCTTGTACACGGAGATTACACAAAATAGACGGATGTGTTCTTATAGAACATGCAACTCGATTTAAAACCTCCATTCAGCCGTTGTTCTTCTTTTTCCCAAAATTTAATCGCGTCGATTTCAGGGCCGAATGGTTCTATCTTTAGACATCTCACAAGAATTATGGAATCGGTCTATATCCTACGTCGTCTAGTTAAGATCTACTGAAGCTTGTTGGTAACACATAAAACCTCCTTCTTACTCTCTGTGTCACATGGTAACATGGATTCCTAAGGTATAACGCTTTCCGCAACCCTTTATTAAGAGGCTAGAAGATGTAGCCCTTAGATAGCACGTAAATTTCTAAAACGATACAGTTAGGTGGATGAATCAGAAAGAAAAGAAAAATAGGAATATTTTTTCTAAATTCTTTGGTAGTGCGTCCCTACCATCATCATGGAAGTATGTACAAGATTTGACATTTGATTCGAGGTAACATCGTTGACGTTGGGCCTTTCTAGTCCACTGCACTTGGAATATTATAGTACACATGCTTCTCTATCCTGCTCCATCAAATGTTCAAATCCGGCCGGTGTGGTCTAGCGGTTCTAGGCGCTTCAGTCTGGCAAAATGCCAAAATGCCAAACAATATATAATAACCAAAACTGGAGGAGGCTTATACTGTGCAGAAATATCCTATATAAATTTTTGACCATTTCAAGAAGGCCTCTACTTTTGAGAGATAAAAATGTACTCTGGATGTGGAAGCTGGTAAGTGTGTCAAATTCTTCTGTTATCCTTTTGTGTTACCCATTTCTGTGTTAGCTGCTCATTCTTCCTCTGTTTCGCCATTTAAAGTTAGCGTTTTACAATTTGAGTAATATTTCACTGTTCATTCTTTCCAGATGCACATTCGACATCGTACATATCTGATTTGTTTTTCTTTTTTTTACCAAGGCAGTGTATTTGTAGTTCTTATTGTATGAGTTATAACGCTTCCAGTTCATGCGCAGGTTTTCAGTCTTGTAATAATTTTTTTGTGTTTTTATTACACCTTTTTGTGTCATAGAATCGAACATTCCTTTCCCTTTGGAAGGGTGATGGCAGTAAAGGTTTCACAGAATTCAGTAAATTCTTCTGCTCTAGTTTCATTCTCAAATTTTTGGTAAATATCGAATATATGAAATTAAATTTTGTCTTGTTTTGTGCAACATTTCTGCGTTAAACGAAATTTCAAATCACAGATGCGGTATTCCAAGAATCTTATTTTTAGTCTAATTTCTTCGTTGACTATAGTATTTGACCTTGTAACTTTTCTAGTTTTTCTCTCTTATTTGAGGGAATCTTCTGTGGTTTTCACGTATTTTACTTAGATGTTGATGAATGGTATCATTTTAACATTATGGAGGTACGTCAATATAGAAATGAGTTCAACTAAGTGTCTAAGAATATTACAAAATTTATTTTTCCTTCTAGTAAAACGCAAAAAAGTTGGTGAAACGCAACATCTGCTTATAAGCCTGACCATTACAACCATCTGCTTAATGGGATGTTGGTCCACCTATGAAAGAGTGTTATCTGCAAATAAATCTAAAAATCGAAGAAACAATGACGTAAATAAAAGAAAGATTCGTGGGATTAAAATGTAGCGTGAACGGATACAGACAATAAGATTCATTGATGACTTTGGTATCCTCAATGAAAGTGAGGAAGAATTTCAGGCACATTCAATGTAGCGTACAGTCTAACGAACATACACACTGGATTCAGAGTAAACCAAAGGAATGGAGGATCGGTTATCAGAATAGCAAGTACCTTAAAAGTTGAGACTGAGGGCGTCGAAATAGACGAAGTGAAGAATTATGCTACCATGGAAGCACAATAACGTGAGGCACGAAAGAAGATGAACATTAAGAGGCGACTGCAAAACGGGACATTCCTGGCGAAGAGATGTCCACTAGTATCAAACAACAGTCTCAGTTTGAGGAACAAATTTCTGATAATGTTTTAGAGCACAGCATTATATGGGAGTCAATAATGGCCAGTAGGAAAACCGGAAAAGCAGAGAATCGAAGCATGTGAGATGTAGTGTTATAGAAAGATGCTGAAAATTAGGTGGTCTGATAAGGTAAGAAACGAGAAGGCTCTCCGTAGAAGCGGAGAGAAAAGGAACATGTGGAACACATTGACAAAAAGAAGGGACAGTATGCTACAACATATGTTAAGATATCAAGGAATAACTTTCACCATACGTAGAGAGCTGCAGAGGATAAAACACAGAGGATAAGACATGGTGGAATACACCAAACAAATAACTGAGGACGTTCGAAGCAAGCCCTGAACGCATTGGCATAGGAGAGAACTTTGTGGCGACGCACATAAAACCAATTAGTTGAATGATGACTGAATAAAAAAATCCCTCTTCGCCGGTAATAAGCTTTCTCGCCATGCGTTTTTCCATTATGCAATGATAACCCACTCCACCTGATGTTATGCTTGTATTTTTTTTAATGAAATGAGGAAGCTCTCGTTTGCCACGGTACTCCATAGTGTATTCCTGTTCACGCTATCAAATGATTTTTCGCTATCTACAAGTAAAATATATGCATCTTCCATGTTACTGCTTTTCTCTGTGACCTATTTGATTGTAAGCAATGTGTCAGTTGTTGAACGAACTTTCCTGACGACATTTTCGTCTTTCATCTTTGAGATTTTTTCAGTGCAGTGTGTAGTGTTCACCGAATGAATCCCACTGCCAGCTGTGTGGTACATATTTTAACAGCAAATCGCTTAAGGAAAAATTGGTACAGAGATGGCAAGGGTGGAGTTTTCCGAGACGCTTCAACAACGGCTTGGACAAAGATCACAAACTGCAATCGGAGCGGTTGCATCCTCTTGAGCTAACAATAGTACTAGTGAATCTATAGAAGTGCTTCTAAAATACAGGGTGTAATAATGCATATACTCTTTGAAACTGAATATCTTTTTAATGAAAGGGGTTAGAAATACAGTGTTAGGTGCCTCATGGTCTGACTTGAGGTGGTAAGTGTTCAAACTTGTGTCCGTCCATCACAATACACCGTCGACAACAACTTACGACTGAGCGACATGCCAACTTCATTGTTTCCAACGGAACAGCATCACTGGCTTGCTCGATTTGCTCTCTAAGATCATGCAGTGTTTGTGCTCTCGCAGCTTAAACTGCGTTCTTGAGAGTACCCCATAGAGATCGAGCGGGATACTCCACACTCCCTCTTCGCCCTATCCATCTGTCAGGGAATGTACGATTGAGAAATGCCCTCACATCCAGGTGAAAGTGAGGTGGAGCCCCATCCTGTGGAAAGTAATAATCTTCATTTCCAAACACAACGCTAAGACCAGGAGTTATCATTTCCAACATTTCCAAGTACGAGTCGCTCGTGACAGTGTTGTCAAAGAAGTATGGCCCGATTAACACACTAGAAGACAGACCACACCAGGCTGTTAATCCTGCCAGATTAACATTCCTTTGCTCAGTTACGTATGGATTCTCCCTGGCCCAGAACACGCAATTATGGCGGCTAATGCTTCCATCAAGTTTAAACGTCGCTACATCTGACCAAAGAAATCGATCTTGAACTCGTTGCTCTTCTTCACATCTGTTAATGAACCACTCACAAAATTCGCTTCGCCTATCAGGATCATCCTCGTTAAGAGCATGGAGAAGTCTTGGAGTGTAAGGCTTAAACTGACACCGCAAAATTCTATGAACACTGCTTCCGCAGATCCCAGTCTCAGGAGAGCATTGCCTCACAGATTTCTTCGGGGATCGTGTGTATGCCTGGATTACTGCATCAACACTCTCATTGTCTGTTGAACTCCTCTTTTGTCCGCTATGTCCTTCCTTCATATCGTGCACCATTCCTTCGTCTTCAAACTTATATCTGATTCCTGTAATTATCACTCTTGTCGGTGGTGGTGTTCCAAATTCAACTCTCCAACGTCGGTGTGCCACACTCACAATCTCTATTCTCCAGTAAGACTTTAGCACCCATTTCCTTTATTCAAAAGATAACGCCATGTTTGCTGACAATCCTGAAACAAAAGAAAGCATTGTTATGTTTTCCACCACCTTCTAAATTGTTACCCATAAAATTTATATTTCTGGCTTCTTTAATTAAAGAGATATTCTGTTTCAAATAGTGTATACATTATTTTGGGACACCCTCTACGTTCCCATAAGATGTATTAAAGTGAAAGTATGCAACGTAAATGGGTTTTTCCAGTTATAGTCAAAGAACAAATAGCAAATACAGTAGCGTTTAGTTTGCGTGCAGGTTCCTGAATGTGATATTTCAAAGAGGACACAATTTCGCTATCTACCGTAAGCCGCGTTGTGTAGATGCTATCATTAATCAGAAATTAGTGCATCCCCGCAGTTTGGGACCGATGACCGTAGCAGTCTGGTCCCTTTAATCCCCCAAACCAACCAACCCCGCAGTTTAAGTGGGCTTATTTCCAGTCATTGATACACAATTTACGCACTCTACGTGTACTCGTAAATTAAGACGAGTACAGTCAGGAACTAGACATCTTAAAACAAGCAGCAGTGGCTAACGGTTAAAAAGCACAATATATTATTAACTTTGCTAAGATCCTAAGAAATTATGAAGTGGACGAGCATCGCAGATGCTAACTTGAAACAGCAAGTTGTACCTTATACGCCGTCTAAAGTAATTCTTCAATGATTAGAACATGTCCAGCTAGCGTAAACACATGTGCTACTGTCATTTTATTTTGTACTGTGATTTTTACAACTTATAACAGTCTCCTGTGAACACTACATTATGGACATTGCCATGTACACACGTTGATTTTGATTTTAAATGTTTTATTTATGATAAAACCAAGACAGAGATTTAGGAACCAGGTTTTGAATTGTAAGACATTTCCGGGGGCAGATGTGGACTCTGACCACAATCTATTGGTTATGAACTGTAGATTAAAACTGAAGAAATTGCAAAAAGGTAGGAATTTAAGGAGATGAGACCTGGGTAAACTGACTAAACCAGATGTTATACAGTGTTTCAGGGATAGCATAAGTGAACAATTGACAGGCATGGGGGAAAGAAATACAGTAGAAGAAGAATGGGTAGCTATGAGGGATGACAATGTTGACTGGAATACTCTATTTCAAATTCTGAAGGTGGCAAGTTTAAATTTGTACAGAAACCAGAAGGCAGTTATAAGAGTCGAGGGGCATGAAAGGGAAGCAGTGGTTGGGAAGGGAGTGAGACAGGTTTGTAGCCTATCCCCGATGTTATTCAGTCTGTATATTGAGCAAGCAGTAAAGGAAACAAAAGAAAAATTCGGAGTAAGTATTAAAATCCAAGGAGAAGAAATACAAACTTTGAGGTTCGCCGATGACACTGTAATTCTGTGAGAGACAGCAAGAGCAATTAAACGGAATGGATAGTGTCTTGAAAGGAGGCTATAAGATGAACATCAACAACAGCTAAACGAGGATAATGGAATGTAGACGAATTAAACCGGGTGATGCTAAGGGTATTAGATTAGGAAATGAGACGCTTAAAGTAGTAAAGGAGTTTTGCTATTTGGGGAGCAAAATAACTGATGACGGTCGGAGTAAGGAGGATATAAAATGTAGATTGGCAATGGCAAGGAAAGCGTTTCTGAAGAGAAATTTGTTAACATCGAGTATAGATTTAAGTGTCAGGAAGTTTTTTCTGAAGTATTTGTATGGAGTGTAGCCATGTATGGAAGTGAAACATGGACGATAAATAATATAGACAAGAAGAGAATAGAACTTTCGAAATGTGGTGCTACAGAAAACGCTGAAGATTAGATGGGTAGACCAGAAGAAGGGATCAGTTGGTAGGACATGTTTTGAGGTATCAAGGGATCACCAATTTAGTATTGGAGGGCAGCATGGAGGGTAAAAATCGTAGAGGGAGACCAAGAGATGAATTCACTAAGCAGATTCAGAAGGATGAAGGTTGCAGTACGTACTGGGAGATGAAGAAGCTTGCACAGGATAGAGTAGCATGGAGAGCTGCATCAAACCAGTCTCAGGACTGAAGACCACAACAACAACAACAACAACAAAAACAAAAACATGATAAAACCTTGCATAATATGCTACATTTCAGCCACAGACATGATAGAGGTTCCAACTCAAAATGAACACTTTTATAAGAAAAGTTTCTGAAGACCTGAGGATGACAGCAATGTCTGTCGAAACCAGTTTTTGGAACCAAAGAAATACGATCATGGCCTTAGAAAGTTTTTACTGCGAAAGAAATTCATTGCAGTGATTTACAAGGGAAAAGCGCCTGAAGAGATTCCAGCTCAAAATGAACACGTTTTATAAGAAAAATTTTTGGAGACCTGAATATGACAGCAAAGTCTATCGAAAGCAGTTGTTGAAAATAAAGAAATGCGATCTTGGATTGAGAAA
Organism: Schistocerca americana; assembly: GCF_021461395.2. Taxonomy (NCBI): domain Eukaryota; kingdom Metazoa; phylum Arthropoda; class Insecta; order Orthoptera; family Acrididae; genus Schistocerca; species Schistocerca americana. Next base: position 43,770,631 of record NC_060124.1, read on the forward strand.
GCTTTTACTGCACTCTACGTGTACTCGTAAATTAAGACGAGTACAGTCAGGAACTAGACATCTTAAAACAAGCAGCAGTGGCTAACGGTTAAAAAGCACAATATATTATTAACTTTGCTAAGATCCTAAGAAATTATGAAGTGGACGAGCATCGCAGATGCTAACTTGAAACAGCAAGTTGTACCTTATACGCCGTCTAAAGTAATTCTTCAATGATTAGAACATGTCCAGCTAGCGTAAACACATGTGCTACTGTCATTTTATTTTGTACTGTGATTTTTACAACTTATAACAGTCTCCTGTGAACACTACATTATGGACATTGCCATGTACACACGTTGATTTTGATTTTAAATGTTTTATTTATGATAAAACCAAGACAGAGATTTAGGAACCAGGTTTTGAATTGTAAGACATTTCCGGGGGCAGATGTGGACTCTGACCACAATCTATTGGTTATGAACTGTAGATTAAAACTGAAGAAATTGCAAAAAGGTAGGAATTTAAGGAGATGAGACCTGGGTAAACTGACTAAACCAGATGTTATACAGTGTTTCAGGGATAGCATAAGTGAACAATTGACAGGCATGGGGGAAAGAAATACAGTAGAAGAAGAATGGGTAGCTATGAGGGATGACAATGTTGACTGGAATACTCTATTTCAAATTCTGAAGGTGGCAAGTTTAAATTTGTACAGAAACCAGAAGGCAGTTATAAGAGTCGAGGGGCATGAAAGGGAAGCAGTGGTTGGGAAGGGAGTGAGACAGGTTTGTAGCCTATCCCCGATGTTATTCAGTCTGTATATTGAGCAAGCAGTAAAGGAAACAAAAGAAAAATTCGGAGTAAGTATTAAAATCCAAGGAGAAGAAATACAAACTTTGAGGTTCGCCGATGACACTGTAATTCTGTGAGAGACAGCAAGAGCAATTAAACGGAATGGATAGTGTCTTGAAAGGAGGCTATAAGATGAACATCAACAACAGCTAAACGAGGATAATGGAATGTAGACGAATTAAACCGGGTGATGCTAAGGGTATTAGATTAGGAAATGAGACGCTTAAAGTAGTAAAGGAGTTTTGCTATTTGGGGAGCAAAATAACTGATGACGGTCGGAGTAAGGAGGATATAAAATGTAGATTGGCAATGGCAAGGAAAGCGTTTCTGAAGAGAAATTTGTTAACATCGAGTATAGATTTAAGTGTCAGGAAGTTTTTTCTGAAGTATTTGTATGGAGTGTAGCCATGTATGGAAGTGAAACATGGACGATAAATAATATAGACAAGAAGAGAATAGAACTTTCGAAATGTGGTGCTACAGAAAACGCTGAAGATTAGATGGGTAGACCAGAAGAAGGGATCAGTTGGTAGGACATGTTTTGAGGTATCAAGGGATCACCAATTTAGTATTGGAGGGCAGCATGGAGGGTAAAAATCGTAGAGGGAGACCAAGAGATGAATTCACTAAGCAGATTCAGAAGGATGAAGGTTGCAGTACGTACTGGGAGATGAAGAAGCTTGCACAGGATAGAGTAGCATGGAGAGCTGCATCAAACCAGTCTCAGGACTGAAGACCACAACAACAACAACAACAACAAAAACAAAAACATGATAAAACCTTGCATAATATGCTACATTTCAGCCACAGACATGATAGAGGTTCCAACTCAAAATGAACACTTTTATAAGAAAAGTTTCTGAAGACCTGAGGATGACAGCAATGTCTGTCGAAACCAGTTTTTGGAACCAAAGAAATACGATCATGGCCTTAGAAAGTTTTTACTGCGAAAGAAATTCATTGCAGTGATTTACAAGGGAAAAGCGCCTGAAGAGATTCCAGCTCAAAATGAACACGTTTTATAAGAAAAATTTTTGGAGACCTGAATATGACAGCAAAGTCTATCGAAAGCAGTTGTTGAAAATAAAGAAATGCGATCTTGGATTGAGAAAGCTTTTACTGCACTCTACGTGTACTCGTAAATTAAGACGAGTACAGTCAGGAACTAGACATCTTAAAACAAGCAGCAGTGGCTAACGGTTAAAAAGCACAATATATTATTAACTTTGCTAAGATCCTAAGAAATTATGAAGTGGACGAGCATCGCAGATGCTAACTTGAAACAGCAAGTTGTACCTTATACGCCGTCTAAAGTAATTCTTCAATGATTAGAACATGTCCAGCTAGCGTAAACACATGTGCTACTGTCATTTTATTTTGTACTGTGATTTTTACAACTTATAACAGTCTCCTGTGAACACTACATTATGGACATTGCCATGTACACACGTTGATTTTGATTTTAAATGTTTTATTTATGATAAAACCAAGACAGAGATTTAGGAACCAGGTTTTGAATTGTAAGACATTTCCGGGGGCAGATGTGGACTCTGACCACAATCTATTGGTTATGAACTGTAGATTAAAACTGAAGAAATTGCAAAAAGGTAGGAATTTAAGGAGATGAGACCTGGGTAAACTGACTAAACCAGATGTTATACAGTGTTTCAGGGATAGCATAAGTGAACAATTGACAGGCATGGGGGAAAGAAATACAGTAGAAGAAGAATGGGTAGCTATGAGGGATGACAATGTTGACTGGAATACTCTATTTCAAATTCTGAAGGTGGCAAGTTTAAATTTGTACAGAAACCAGAAGGCAGTTATAAGAGTCGAGGGGCATGAAAGGGAAGCAGTGGTTGGGAAGGGAGTGAGACAGGTTTGTAGCCTATCCCCGATGTTATTCAGTCTGTATATTGAGCAAGCAGTAAAGGAAACAAAAGAAAAATTCGGAGTAAGTATTAAAATCCAAGGAGAAGAAATACAAACTTTGAGGTTCGCCGATGACACTGTAATTCTGTGAGAGACAGCAAGAGCAATTAAACGGAATGGATAGTGTCTTGAAAGGAGGCTATAAGATGAACATCAACAACAGCTAAACGAGGATAATGGAATGTAGACGAATTAAACCGGGTGATGCTAAGGGTATTAGATTAGGAAATGAGACGCTTAAAGTAGTAAAGGAGTTTTGCTATTTGGGGAGCAAAATAACTGATGACGGTCGGAGTAAGGAGGATATAAAATGTAGATTGGCAATGGCAAGGAAAGCGTTTCTGAAGAGAAATTTGTTAACATCGAGTATAGATTTAAGTGTCAGGAAGTTTTTTCTGAAGTATTTGTATGGAGTGTAGCCATGTATGGAAGTGAAACATGGACGATAAATAATATAGACAAGAAGAGAATAGAACTTTCGAAATGTGGTGCTACAGAAAACGCTGAAGATTAGATGGGTAGACCAGAAGAAGGGATCAGTTGGTAGGACATGTTTTGAGGTATCAAGGGATCACCAATTTAGTATTGGAGGGCAGCATGGAGGGTAAAAATCGTAGAGGGAGACCAAGAGATGAATTCACTAAGCAGATTCAGAAGGATGAAGGTTGCAGTACGTACTGGGAGATGAAGAAGCTTGCACAGGATAGAGTAGCATGGAGAGCTGCATCAAACCAGTCTCAGGACTGAAGACCACAACAACAACAACAACAACAAAAACAAAAACATGATAAAACCTTGCATAATATGCTACATTTCAGCCACAGACATGATAGAGGTTCCAACTCAAAATGAACACTTTTATAAGAAAAGTTTCTGAAGACCTGAGGATGACAGCAATGTCTGTCGAAACCAGTTTTTGGAACCAAAGAAATACGATCATGGCCTTAGAAAGTTTTTACTGCGAAAGAAATTCATTGCAGTGATTTACAAGGGAAAAGCGCCTGAAGAGATTCCAGCTCAAAATGAACACGTTTTATAAGAAAAATTTTTGGAGACCTGAATATGACAGCAAAGTCTATCGAAAGCAGTTGTTGAAAATAAAGAAATGCGATCTTGGATTGAGAAAGCTTTTACTGCAAAAGAAATTCATTGTACTGATTTACAAGGGAAAAGCGTCTGAAGAGGTTTCACAATAAATTAGAGTAATCTCATTACTGATAATCGACTTCGCCAAAGCATAATACGGCTTAGGGAAAGCGAAAGTATTGGCACTGTGGTAAGTACAACAGAAAATGTGGCTCCTTTCCGAAATTTTAGGGAGAGAGTCGGCGAGATATTTTGGTGGCCGTTTTAGAGAAATGAAATGATCGTGTGGCATTGATGGCCGGCGGTCCCCATCCGGGGAAGTTCGGCCGCCGAGTTGCATGACTTATTTCAAGCGGCGCCACATTGGGCGACTTGCATGTCGGTGATGATGAAATGATAACAACACAACACCCAGTTCTCGAGCGAAGAAAATCTCCAAGCCGGCCAGAAATCTAACTCGCACCCGCTGCGTGATAGGCAAACACGTTACCAGTCAGCTAAGCAGGCGGACCGTTTTCGAGAACAATGTGCTGTAGATGGCAATAAAACTGCTTCCGGTTCTCATTAAAAAAATGGGAACAAGAAGTAGGACACATAGATCATCTTGATATCTGTCTTTATGTTCCTAAATGGTGCCATTAAGATTCACTTAGGAAGTTTTGCTAATTAAAAAAAGTCAGTTGTTAACTGAACAAAGCGATTTCCATTATAAAGGCCTTTTCGGTTTTTTTTTTTTTGGTCTGCTATTTCTTCTGCCTGTTCTTAGCCTTTTTCCGTTGTTGGGGTTCCTTTTTCTGGCGCCTCGCAGTTGTCTGCCGGTAGTTCGATTTATCTGCCCTTTGATGCTGATTGTTTGGTGTATATTTGCGACAGCCGGTGACGAGTTTACTGCTCACGGATCACATTTGTAGGAAGATGTCTACATCAGATGGTCATTATTTACTAGTTTTTACTTTGTCATGGGTATATCTTACACTGACTTTCATATTGTGAATATTCTATCTTATATTTGCGGTTTAAAAGTTACGAACTGTCTACTATTACACAGATAACTGCAACCTTCGGTCCTAGAAATCAGAGCGCAGATACGTTTCAATGGTGAGTGCCTCCCACGGCTTGTTGAGTTGTACGTTGATGAGATACTATGTAAGATATTCGAGTGTGAGTAGTCGGATGTGGAAGTTAGTCTGATTGTCTTTCTTAGTTCCTTAGTATTTTGATATCTACTTTTTAGGTTTGTATTCCTCTATTGGTAAGTACGGAATCCTTATAGAATTACTTTGTCGTCTCTCTGTCCGACTACTAGAAACTCATTTTCCAGGAACAGGTGGAGATATCGAGTTGAAATTTGTGTCACATACTGTTTACGGTCCGTTGGCGGTCAATCCGATCAAAAGAAACGGCCATTTACGTCTCATTATTTGATATTCGGAAACAATCATAGGAACCTATGGGGTACTTCCTTTTGCCCTATAATCATAAAATTTGGCAAGAAGCAAGGTTTCACAGTAAAAGTAAAGGAGAAAAAAGTCAGAAAATTGTTGATTTGTGACTACATGAAAAAAAAAATATTTCTATTGCCATTTGTTACCCTACTTCAAAATTAAAATTAAATAATTCTCGAAAGTCTTGAATTCCTGAGCCCGATTTCTTGCCATTGTCAGTGTCGATAACAGGCAAAATCGTAGAGACTCTCTATTGACGGGATGGATGAACCGTCTGTACACAGCCTGAGAGCGCAAGTCCTCGCAACCTGGCCAACTTCTTTTTCTTTCTTTATGAGCGGATTACCTGATAATGGCTCATTGTTAAACCGAAACTGGTTGTGGTTGTCATTTGTATGAGTTGACGCTGAGACTTTCATGAGAGTCTTTCAAATATCTGTAGTATGAAATTAAAATATTCGACTTCACTGACTATTTGCTAAATTTGTGAGAGCAAAATTTCTCTCCTGCATGAGTTCTGTTTCAGAAACTGTATCCATTGTGTTTTATTGAAGTTTAGGGTCTGTCTGTTTTTTGTTAGCGTAACCAGCTGAATTACTTTACAAGCCTTTCCGTACATCAGTTACATCCTCAACAAACAGAAAAATATCTTTAATTACGTATCATGTTTACGCTCTTGGTTGAAACATTCAGAAGTTTGACCGAAGTTATTTTAATTCGTGAAGGGATAGTGAAAGGCATTTAACTTCAAGACAATAATTTGGAAGGGAAGTAAATGAAGAGGGGATGGGGGATGCGATGCTGCAGGAAGAATATGACAGAGTTCTGCAATAAGTCAACAGCAACAGACGGCATTCCCTCAGAATTACTCACATTCCTGGAGAAGATACCACGACAAAACTATTCCTCCAGGTATGCAAAATCTATGAGACAGGCGAAATAATCTGAGACGTTTAGAAGAATGTAATAACTCCAATTCCAAAGAAAGCAGGTGTGGGTACTATAGAACTGCCAATTTGCGTCATAGCTGAGCAACACTGATACAGTTTATTTACGGACGAATGGAAAGCCAACTAGAAGTTGGTCTCGAGAAAGACCCTTTCGAGCTTCAGAGAAATAGTGAACCACACGAGATAATAGTGACCTCATGTCTTACCTTAGAAGACAGGCTGAAGAAAGACGAATTTGTCTATAGCATTTGCAGATTTAGAAAAAGCTTTCGACAATGTAGTATGGAATATGCTCTATGACATTCTGAAAGTATGAGGGATAAATAAAGGGAGTGAGAGGTTGTCGCCAGTTGATACTGAAACCAGACCACAATTGTAAGAGTCATCGAACACGAAAGGAAGCAGTAGTTGAGAAAATAGTGCGACGCAATTGTTACCATTACATGATACTGTTGAGTTTGTACATTAGCCAAGCTGAGAAGGAAATGAAAGAAAAATTTGCAATTAGAATTAATGTTCATGGAGAAAAAATAAAAACTTTAAGGTTTGCTGATGACACTGTAATACTGTCAAAGATTGGGAAGGAACTTGTAATAAAATAAAACATGGGTAATGGAATCTAGTAGAAATAAACCGAGTGATTGTGGTAGTAATAAATTAGGAAATGAGACACTTGAGGCAATCACTGTGTCCTGCTATAAGGGGCGACCAGAATGTTTCCCTCCGAAATTTATACAGCCCAGAATCGGTATGCGAAACAGGCAAAATCTACTTGAGCATTGAGGCACTCATCCCACCGAAGCACCAAGTTAAAGATATCCAATTGATAAAACACAATGTGGTGCTGCGAAAGAAGTCTGGAACTGCCGGATGCACATCCTCGTCCGAGAAGAATCGTCGATCCTTCAACGCCTTTTGTAAGGGACCAAAGACGTGATATTCGCAGGAGGAGAAATCAGGAATATACGGAGGATGCTCGAGTCTCTTCCACTTGAGTCTCCCAGTTGTGGTTGACCTCGCGGGTCTACCGGCATCTTATGCCGAAACGCGACCAGCGTGGATCCTGGCGCACCACTCTATAGCAGTGGCTTCCCCATACATTCTTCATTCTCTGATGGATGTCTACCGTAGTTTGTCCTTCGGCAGCCAAGAGAAAAATAACACCACGTTGTTCCTGTTTTGACGTATTTGGTAATAATGTCGTCACAGCTTGTTTCCGCATTTACTGTGAGCACGTCGGAAAGACACGAAATACAACAATCCGTTGCATAGATGTCGGTGCTTATATTCCCGCGTCTGAGTCGCGCTAAGTTCCACATACGCTGCAGCAACGCCCTGAAATAGATCTTTTTGATGTCCCTTATATTTGGACAGTAAAATAACATCATGGCCGAAGGATATAAAATGCGGACTAACAATAGTAATAAAAACGTCTCTGAAAAAAAAATCAGTTTATATCGATTATAAATTTAAGTGTTGGTTTTTCCTGTATGTGTTGATCTGGAGTGTAGCCTTGCACGGTGGTGAAGCGTGGGTGATAAACAATTCAGAGAAGAACATAATATAACGATTTTAATATGTTGACCTCCAGATGAATGCTAAAACTTAGAGAAAGAATACGTGACGTAGAATCAATGAATCGATTTGTGCAGGAAAGATATGACTACAAGAAAGTAATATTTGGTAGGACATCAACTAATTGTCTGTTTGGTAATGGAGGTGAGAGAGGGGCAGGATAAAAACTGTAGAAGGGAAGCAAGATTTGACTCCAGTAAGAAGATTCAAATAGATATTAGTTGCACAAAATATGCAGAGGCGAAGGGGGTTTGTAGGTGGTCCAACTGGAACAATATTAGCAGGTAAAGGGAAGGTTTGTTTTACGACTGTTGCCTATACCACATACCTACTCGTGGCTCGTACCCAAAATTAGAGAAGATCCTTCTCCAAAAAACTGTTAGTCTTTGTTTTAAAATTATGTGAATGAAAAAAAAAAAAACAGATTTACTGAATCATCTTCTTCATCACGTCTACCTTGGGGAGTTTCAAAATTTCCACAAAGGAAAATGCAGTCTATATTTCCAACAAAAGTTCACAATTCTGTTAACCATTATGGTGTGCTCATTGACTGAAAGTCTATGTGGTGTCACCGCCAGACACCACACTTGCTAGGTGGTAGCTTAAATCGGCCGCGGTCCATTTAGTACACGTCGGACCCGCGTGTCGCCACTGTGTGATCGCAGACCGAGCGCCACCACAAGGCAGGTCTCGAGATACGGACGAGCACTCGCCCCAGTTGTACGACGACTTTGCTAGCGACTATACGGACGAAGCCTTTCCTCTCATTTGCCGAGAGACAGTTAGAATAGCCTTCAGCTCAGTCCATGGCTACGACCTAGCAAGGCGCCATTAGCTTTACATAGTTTGAGAGTTATCGTATAAATGTCTCAACAAGAAGAACGTTGTAAACCAACAAAGAATTAAAGTTAAGTATAAAGCAGCTACGTACTTTTCTTATTAGCATTCAATAGTTATCCTGTTCCAGACTTCACGCCAGTCGGCGTGTGTGTACGCGTGCCTTTCTTTCGGCTACCCGTCACTGTGGACTGGCTGCCTTAGCAGTCCACATCAGTCTACATGCCTCACTACCTTTCTCGTTAATGCTTACTGTTCCTAAAAGTGACTGCGAAACTACGCTACCAACATGCTGCTTTGGTTTCTCATCCTTGTCAGGATTTTATTTTAATAAAATAAAGGCGTTTTTCGTTGTGACGGAATCTTCTCACGAAATTCCTATCACCAATTTTCTCCTCAGAATGCGAAAATATTTTGTTGACACCGACCTACATAGGGAGAAACGAGCACCACGATACAATAAGGGAAATCAGAGCTCGTACGGCAAGATATTAGCGTTCGCTCTTTCCGCGCGCTATTCGAGATTGGAATAATAGAGAATTATGAAGGTGGTTCGATGAACCCTCTGCCAGGCACTTCAATGTGATTTACAGAGTAGCCATGTAGATGTAGACGTAGTTATTTCTAAAACCATATTTGGTCCTTATTAGATCACCTCCAAACCGTAAACACGGAAAGGAAAACGGCGAATTCCTTACTTGAAAGCTTCAAAGCCAACTTTCCTATTAGTAGAATTCAAAATTTTAAGCTACGAATATATTTCTTGTTGTTGCTTATAACAACAGTCCGCCGTCGCCGTCGCATATTGTTCGTGACATGCGATTCGAAGCAGTTGCCGTGAAAAGAGAGTGTGTTGGTTTTCCCTAAATATAGAGAAACGGAAGCCTTGATAGTTCCGTCAGAGCATGCTTTGGGACGTAAAACTACAAAGTTTATGTGAGTGGTTGAAGATCATTGTTTCATGGGGTGTATACGTATGCACCCCTAGGAGTGCAGACTATACGTCTACTTGCACAAAAGCGTTTAAAATTATATTAACTCTGTTTTTTATTTATATTGAAACACATGAAATGGCTATCAAGTCCGTATTTAATATGGTAAAACGTTATCATTGAAAGTTCACTGTCTGTATAACAAATATTCACTCTAAATGCAGCCAGAATTTTAGCAAGTCAGACCTGACAAATTTTCACGTCCCACCAGTCACAGACACACAACTTTTCGCGAGTTAAATATTCGGTCGTTTCAGTGGTCTTCTTGGTAAGAAGTGCTTGCCAAAGTATTCCGTACAGAGCCCGAAACACGCCACCGGAGTTGTTACTACGACCGGAAAGATCACACGCTTATGTCTCTCACACTATTTAACTTAGAAACACCAAACTTTTATTACAATGTTCTTAACTTCAGTCGCTTCAGTCACAGTATGTTCGAACCGAAATTAGCTCACTGTTTTCTCATCTTACGGAGTATTTTACGGAGCGATCTAACATCATGTTATCCGTAGGCCAGCTAGCAAGTAACTGTCTCGAGGTATTCTCCTCTCTGCACACTCCTCTGTTCATGCGGGAACCGCTTAATTCTGATTGGCTGTTGATCTAAATGACCAATCAAAACGTTCCTTACCGCTCATTCGGCCGGCCGGGGTGGCCGAGCAGTTCTAGGCGCTACAGTCTGGAACCGTGTGACCACTACTGTCGCAGGTTCGTATCCTGCCTCGGGCGTGGATGTGTGTGATGTCCTTAGGTTAGTTAGGTTTAAGTAGTTCTAAGTTCTAGGGGACTGATGACATCAGAAGTTAAATGGTGGTGGTGGTGGGTAGTGTTTAACGTCCCGTTGACAACGAGGTCATTAGAGACGGAGCGCAAGCTGGGGTTAGGGAAGGATTGGGAAAGAAATCGGCCGTGCCCTTTCAAAGGAACCATCCCAGCATTTGCGTGAAACGATTTAGGGAAATCACGGGAAACCTAAATCAGGATAGCTGGAGACGGGATTGAACCGTCGTCCTCCCGAATGTAAGAAGTTAAGTGCCATAGTGCTCAGAGCCATATGAACTGCTCATTCTCGCGGCAAAACTTGCCTTATCCAGTCACTCATTTGACAGTAATTACTGTCAGCAAACCTTCAATTTCTTGTATTATGTTTAACCAAAATAATCAAAGTGCGAAATATTCTTCAAATTAATAAATAAATTTATTCCGCGTCTAACTTTCATTCTGGCTGCTTTTATTCAAAAGTATACTCACGCAGACATACGTTACCTGAATCGTGGTTGCAACGTAACTTTCCCACGCTTCGTTTGTACAAGTTTTTACGTAAAATGAAATATTAAGTTTTAACGTATGTCCCACATACACTCTCTCAATCATTCTCAAGCACTCGCAGAACGAAATATAATCAAATAATAATGTTGATCAATTTTTGTATGTTATTGTTCCTAACTTGGTTTTAAAAAACAAGCGTAGGCTTATGATTCTCAGATAATTCTCCTTATCTCCGGAGCTACAATAAATAAAAATCTGAAATTTTGACAGCATCATTTCATTAATAACAAATGGCTGTGTACCAAATTTGAACAAAATCGGATAATAACTAATATGGATCATTTAGATTCGCAGAGGGTATGAATCTTCGTATCGACTGAATATATATATATATATATATATATATATATATATATATATATATATATATATATATATATATATATATATATTGTTGTGGTCTTCAGTCCTGAGACTGGTTTGATGCAGCTCTCTATGCTACCCTATCATGTGCAAGCTTCTTCATCTCCCAGTACCTACTGGAGCCTACATCCTTCTGAATCTGCTTAGTGTCTTCATCTCTTGGTCTCCCTCTACAATTTTTACCCTCCACACTGCCCACCAATACTAAATTGGTGATCCCTTGATGCCTCGAAACATGTCCTACCAACCGATCCCTTCTTCTGGTCAAGTTGTGCCACAAACTCCTCTTCTTCCCAATTCTATTCAATATCTCCTCATTAGTTATGTGATCTACCCACCTAATCTTCAGCATTCTTCTGTAGCAACACATTTTGAAAGCTTCTATTCTCTTCTTGTCTATACTATTTATTGTCCATGTTTCACTTCCATACATGGTTATACTCCCTACAAATACTTTCAGAAACTACTTCCTGACACTTAAATCTATACTCGATGTTAAATTTCTCTTCTTCAGAAACGCTTTCCTTGCCATTGCTAGTCTACATTTTATATCCTCTCTACTTCGACCATCATCAGTTATTTTGCTCCCCAAATAGCAAAACTCCTTTACTACTTTAAGCGTCTCATTTCCAAATCTAATTCTCTCAGCATCACCAGACTTAATTCGACTACATTCCATTATCCTCGTTTTGCTTTTGTTGATGTTCATCTTATAGCCTCCTTTCAAGACACTGTCCATTCCGTTCAACTGATCTTCCAAGTCCTTTGCTGTCTCTGACAGAATTACAATGTCATCGGCGAACCTAAAAGTTTTTATTTCTTCTCCATGGATTTTAATACCTACACCGAATTTTTCTTTTGTTTCCTTTACTGCTTGCTCAATATACAGATTGAATAACATCGGGGAGAGGCTACAACCCTGTTTCACTCCCTTCCCAATCACTGCTTCCCTTTCATGTCCCTCGACTCTTGTAACTGCCATCTGCTTTCTGTACAAATTGTAAATAACCTTTCGCTCCCTGTATTTTACCCCTGCCACGTTCAGTATTTGAAAGAGAGTATTCCAATTAACATTGTCAAACGTTTTCTCTAAGTCTACAAATGCTAGAAACGTAGGTTTGCCTTTCCTTAATCTTTCTTCTAAGATAAGTCGTAAGGTCAGTATTGCCTCACGTGTTCCAACATTTCCATTCGTCTGTAAAGAATTCGCGTTAGTATTTTGGGGCTGTGACTTATTAAACTGATAGTTCGGTAATTTTCGCATCTGTCAACGCCTGCTTTCTGTGGGATTGGAATTATTATATTTTTCTTGATGTCTGAGGGTATTTCGCCTGTCTCGTACATCTTGCTCACCAGATGGTAGAGTTTTGTCAGGACTGGCTCTCCCAAGGCCGTTAGTAGCTCTAATGGAATGTTGTTTACTCCCGGGGCCTTGTTTCGACTCAGGTCTTTCAGTGCTCTGTCAAACTCTTCACGCAGTATCGTATCTCCCATTTCATCTTCATCTTCCTCCTCTTCCATTTCTATAATATTGTCCTCAAGTACATCGCCCTTGTATAGACCCTCTATATACTCCTTCCACCTTTCTGCTTTCCCTTCTTTGCTTAGAACTGGGTTTCTATCTGAGCTCTTGATATTCATGCAAGTGGTTCTCTTTTCTCCAAAGGTCTCATTAATATTCCTGTAGGCAGTATCTATCTTACGCCTCGTGAGATAAGCATTTACATCCTTACATTTGTCCTGTAGCCATCCGTGCTTAGCCATTTTGCACTTCCTGTCGATCTCATTTTTGACACGTTTGTATTCTTTTTTGCTTGCTTCATTGACTACATTTTTATATTTTCTCCTTTCATCAATTAAATTCAGTATTTCTTCTGTTACCCAAGGATTTCTACTAGCCCTCATCTTTTTACCTACTTGATCCCCTGCTGCCTTCAGTATTTCATTCCTCAAAGCTACCCATTCTTCTTCTACTGTATTTCTTTCCCTCATTCCTGTCATTTGTTCCCTTATGCTCTCCCTGAATATATATATATATATATATATATATATATATATATATATAATGTTATGTAAATATAAGTGGCGTCTTTCTGAGGAGTGAGTTTGTTCGATTGGTGTAATCTATAAAACTGCATGCACTACTTGGAATAAGAGATTTTGCACCTCCTTGTTTTAAGTTTCTGATGTCACACGTTGTAAGGATTTTGCTGCTGAATGGGAACAGTGAAAATTTTTTTTTGCTTTATTGTAATTTCATTTTCCTGCCCCATATGGGCAGGGGCGGGCTGGCAGTGACACGGTCCACCGCTCTTCAGCCAAATGGATTTATCAGAAATACAATGGGAATCCTTACATAAAAAATGGGGGAAAAAGGGGGACATACTTTTATAAGCTGATGTCCTTATTGACTGGACTGGATATGGTACTTTTCATTATGCCTTATAATATGTCCATGGATACTGATGTTTTTGTGTATGTATACTACAGACAGAGCAACATAACTAGCATATAGAAAAGGGATCAAAAGTGCGTTTTAATAGAGCTGAAGTAGAAATTTTATGCCTGTTCACATCGTAAACAGTTTCATGCGCGAGCCAGATACAGCTTACAACTGCCGCTGGAGCGCGCTGTGATCGCGTGTACCAGGTTGAGAACGCGGACCGTGTGCACAAGTCGCGTCGTTCCTGAGCGTCCAGCAGCACGTTAACATGGCACGCTCAACGTTGACGTGCGACAGCTGGGTCCGTGTGTCCGTGTGTCGACGGTTTCACACGCTGACGAACTGACAGCGCGACCCGCTGTGCACTCGGCGACTCCGCGATTGGTTGTGGGAATTTAGCCACATCTGGCCCTTTCAGACGAGGCGATCTGGCAGCGCAGCTCTAGAGGGCGGGACTAAATAGTTGCTGCCTCGACAGGTTGTACTGAATCTATTGTTTGTTAGCACTTAATGATTATTTAATGAAGTGCTTTTCCTGCTTCGTTTTAAAGACCTTTGTTCGTTTTTCGCTACTCGCATGGAAATTTTTGTTACTGAAGTAGAGTCCCTGAAACTGAGCTCAGGAAATACAGATTATAACAATAACATCGAGAAATGTAATGCTTGAGAGGGAAAAGATTGTTCCTCGCTTCGAAAATAAACCTGTATTTAAAAAATCTCTTATTTTGTTTATTTCTTATTAAAATACATTTTATGCTTTGTTCATTTGCTAAGGAAAAGAGCTTTCAGTGCTAAGAGAGTAATCTGCGAATTCATGTTATATACTCGGTGCACAGCAGCTTCATATAGGAATGGTTCAAATGGCTCTGAGCACTATGGGACTTAACTACTGAGGTCATCAGTCCCCTAGAACTTCGAACTACTTAAACCTAACCTAAAGACAGCACACACATCCATGTCCGAGGCAGGATTCGAACCCGCGACCATAGCGGACGCGTGGTTCCACACTGTAGCGCCTAGAACCGCTCGGCCTCTCCGGCCAGCTTCATATAGGAATGTATTTTACTTCTAAACAAATCGTTTCCAAAGTTTCAACCAGATGGAATCCATCCATTTTGCGAAGAAACTTGCGCGGAATGTAGCTTCTTGTAACTGTAAGGGGCATTCAGTAAGTAATGCAACACATTGTTTTTCAGGAAGCGGGTGAGTTTTATTCAGGACTGCAATACACCATATTATTCCCCACTCATTTGGCTGCAAAATCCTGTTTTTCAACATAATGTCCGTTCGATGCGACAACCTTATGCCACCTTCCCGAGGGCACCTGCATGCCCGCATGGTACCATTCTACTGGTCGACGTCGAATCCAACGTCTTGCTGCATCAACCACCTCCCATCAACCACGTACTGCTTCCCATGGAGTCCATCCTTCACTGGGCCAAGTAGAAGCAGGAATGTACGGCATTCGGGCCATAGGGTGGATGAGGAAGAACAGGCTAAAAAGTTTTGTGAGCGCTTTTCGAGTGCGCAGACTCGTGTGAGGCCTTGTGTTGTCACAGAGAAGGAGAAGTTGGTGTGCGTTCTTGTGGCGACAAGTCTTCGTTTCTTTAATTTCAGACTTCAGAGTTGATCGTTACACCATCAGGGAGGATATCAAACAGAATAACCCTCTCAGAGTCCCAGAAGATCGTCGGCACGACTTTACCGGTTGAGGGTACAGCTTAGAACTGCTTCTTCAGGAGAGGGCTGGTATGGCGCACTCCATGGATCGCCGTTTCGTTTCTAGGTTGAAGTAATGAGCCCATGTTTCATCAACTGTGACGATGTTTGAGAAAATATTTTTAGGATCAGCCTCATAACGCCCAAACAATTCCGTACAGATGGCCCTTCATTGATCTTTAGAGTCTTCTGTCAGACAGGAAGGCACCCAGCAGGCGCACGCCTTTGAGAACGCAACTAATGGGTGAGTGTGTCAGCACACCAACAGAGGCATACAGTTATACAGGGAGGTGTTTCATTGTGACCTGTCGATCACACAGAATGGGAGTGTCCGTATGTTCAAGCATTGCAGGAGTCATTACTATGTGTGGCCCGACAGCATGCGGTAGATCAGATACATTTGCGAGACCTTGATAGGCGTTCGACCAACGACCCATCATGCTTTTGTTCACTGGTAGGTCCCAGTCGACATCTGCGAAGCGTATATGAATAACTACAGTGCTCTGATTTTCCACCAAAAGGAGCCCAATGACAACTTCTTGCCTGGAACGCACCTTCGTTGCAGATGCCGTTTCGAAGACTGTATAGTGCCGCAAACTATTGGAACTTCATGAACGTACAGGGGCTGACACGCAAATTTTGCAGGATGTCCCTTAACGAATTAGCATTTTTTCAACCGAAATTGGCTGCGGAAAAAAGTCTTGCATTACTTATTGAACACCCATCGTATTATCGAACAGAAGCACTCTTTCACATTTCTGCGATGAAATACACTGCTGGCCACCGTAAATGCAACACCCTGAAGGAAGCATCCATATCGAGTGAAATTTACACCATGGGTTTGCAGCGATGAGATATGCAACTGATTACAATTTCAGCGCAGACGCACATCACGCGCGCCTGTGGCGCCACCTCATAGCGCCATTTAAGGCTTGGCGATTTCGACGAGTGTACGTTCGGCACGTGTGTTTACCTTGTGGTTGTTTCACAAGACGATCAGTTATGCGTCGTAGACAACAGCGAACATCGTTTGATCAAGTATCCGAGTTCGACAGAGGAAGGATAGTGGCTTACCGAGATTGTGGATTATCATACAGAGAAATCGCTAGTCCTGTTGGACGAAACCAAACAACTGTAATGCGGATATGTGACGGTTGGATGCAGGAGGTTACGACGGACCGACGTGGTCGATCGCATTCACCTCGGTGCACCACTGCACATGCTGATAGGCAAATTGTGCGCATGGCAGTGACGGATCGCTCAGTGACATCCCGAACCATAGCATAGCACATTGCGTCTGTAACGTATCATCCAGTGTCTGCGCGTACCATTCGACGCCGTTTACAGCAGAGTGGTCTGTCCGCAAGACGTCCATTGCTTCGTCTACCATTGACGCAGAACCACAGACGTCTCCGTCGCCAATGGTGTGATGACAGACGGATGTGGACGGCAGAATGGAATGACGTTGTCTTTACTGACGAGGCACGCTTCTGTCTGCAGCACCACGATGGTCGGATTCGAGTGTGGAGACACCGTGGAGAGAGGATGCTGGACAGCTGCATTATGCACAGCCACACTGGTCTTGCACCGGGTATTATGGTGTGGGGCGGTATTGGATATTACTCTCGCACGCCTCTAGTACGCATTGCCGGTACTTCAAATAGCCGGCGCTACATATCCGAGGTGCTGGAGCCAGTTGTCCTTCCTTACCTTCAGGGCTCGACCACAGCCATATTTCAACAGGATAATGCGCGATCACACGTGGCACGCATTGTCCAAAGGTTCTTCGTCAATAATCAGATTGAAATGCTTCCCTGGTCGGCTCGCTCTCCGGATCTACCGCTGATAGAAAACATGTGGTCCATGGTTGCTCAACGAGTGACCCAGATTACATCCCCAGCTGCCACACCAGATGATCTTTGGCAACTTGTGGAAGCTGCTTGGGCTGCTGTATCCCAGGAACACATCCAACGTCTCTTTGACTCAATGCCGAGACGTGTGGCAGCGGTGATCTCCAACAATGGCGGCTCTCTGGCTTCTGATTCTGGCAGGAACCGCATGTCACAGATGTCTGTAAACGTAATCATTTGATACCTGGTCAACATGTTACCTACAAAATAAATTTTGTTGTGTTACCTCTTGTCTTTCTTGGTGTTGCATTTACGGTGGCCAGCAGTGTATTTACCATTTGCTTAAATTCACAAGCACATGCTTTTCTTTCAGAGTCCGAACAGGGCTGTTCGTTAGCGTGTGTGGCGATTTTGGCAAGCTACTCAGTCAGACGATAGTCGTGCATTGCAGCGCTTGACCCACGCGACTGAATGGCCGCGGCTAAGTCGGCAGTGTGACAGCAGCCTGAAAGGTAGTAATGCAGAACATGAAAGACGCGCGCGCACACGCAAGCGTAACTTACACATCCACCCATCCACCCACACACACACACACACACACACACACACACACACAGGCAGGGAGGGGGGGAGGGAGGGAGCTGGAAACAGAGAGAGGGAGAGAGAGAGTTTCAGAGGTCGCAAATCTTTTGTTACAGTGTATCTGCTAGGCTCAGGGAAACACCGAGGGTACACCAGTGTCGGCAAGACTCGTGGGATGGAAAAGCTGCGTTCCGTAGTAATCGTGTACATGGCGTAAAAGCGGAGAAATTAAATCGTCGCACCACCCAAAGTGGGGGCTCGGAGTCGCACGGCCTTATGTTTCATACTGCGCCCAGCCGTCCTGCCGGGATGGCGTCCCCCGTGATTAATATTTCTTTTCTTCTCGCAGATCTTTCAGAGGAACCGCTCGCGAGCGTGCGTAGGCGGCAACAAAAGAGCGCGGCAGGAATGCCCGCGCCCATTATGTACGGCGGCTGAAACAATATCCAGACCGCGCCGCCGGGGCAAACGGGGGCGATAGGCGCGCCGGCGAATTTATTCGGTCATTCCGCAGGAAGGCCGGCGCCGTTTGCGGGGGCATCCCAGCCGCTCGCCATATCGTCGGGCCCTGCTGAAAGGGGGAGGGGGGGCGCCGTTCTTCCTTCCTCCATCAAAGGGTGGAGCGAGAGAGAGTCAGAGGGATAAAAAGACGAGGAAAAAAGCGAAGAGAGTGGGGGGGGGGGGGGGGGGGGGTTGGGAAACATGAGAGAGGAGCGCGCAGAAGGCTCAGTAATTGTTGTCGGACTCCCGAACAAATAGTCTGTTGTTAAAAGGACGAATGGATGCTGGAGTTAAAATTTTCTGTAGCAGCAAAAGGGGGCGGTTTTGTGGTCCTGTGGGCGCCGGTGTTGGGGAACGGCTCGCGGTAAAAATAGAGTTCTACCTCCGTTCTCAGTATTGGGACGTTCCTTAGTATTTCCTGCGAATCACTCGCGTTCGCCGTTTAAGTCTTTTTTCTCTTGCACTCCATAGAGTCTTTGTTTCGGCACTTCGAGAGCCATTTCGGTAAAGATAATATTTAGAACAGTAGCTCCGCATGATGAATGTTTTTACGTACAAATCAATTACTTTTTTCTTCTCATTGATCGCCGTACCAACTGCATCCATTAACTATGTATTTCCAGTGTTTCATTATAGTTTAATTCAAAGCGCTTGGTGCATAAAAGAGTGATGAGTTATGACCTAATCTTCTGTTTCCTACACACTGATACGCACTCTAGTCAGTTGTTTCGTGACGATGGCCCAATAGGCCCAAAACCTGTTGGAATAAACAAATATTACAAGAAAAGAAACGCAGTTTGTTTTTTGCGACCTCAAATATACACAACGGTATAAACGTGAAATGTATTATTCTTGTCGCCTCATGCTCTGTTTTGCTGAATGCACACAGTAATGTTGACAAACAAAACGACGCCATGTAGCAGGGTACTTCACTCGAATATTCGAGCGCTTGTTGCACGCATCTGTACTATACAAATACAAGGTTATTGTAAATGACTGAAGCGATTTTCTATAACATTTAAAATATTGTCACCGGGCTTTGCACAACGTAGAAAAACTGAAAAAAAAGTTTCTTTTTCTCATATCTGGAGCGCTCCATGTGTGCCCCTGATTCTGCGGATATCAAGCCGACAATGACGTTCTTCCCACGTTCGTCCCAGCATGTCCCTATCAATCTGTTCAAATGGCTCTGAGCACTATGGGACTTAATTGCTGTGGTCATCAGTCCCCTAGAACTTAGAACTACTTAAACCTAACTAACCTAAGCACATCACACACATCCATGCCCGAGGCAGGATTCGAACCTGCGACCGTAGCGGTTGCGCGGTTCCAGACTGTAGCTCCTAGAACCGCTCGGCCACTCTGGCCGGCCTTCTGTTCAAAAGCACAGATGATGCGAGCTCGCAGGTCTTGTAGATTTGTTGGTAAAGGAGGCGTAAACGCTGAATCTTCCGCATAATCCCACACAAAAAGACCGCCCGTGATTATCGGGAGAGCATGGAAGCAATAACATGAATTGCTCATCATCAACCCCACCACGATCGATACATCGGTTTCTCAGTTTCCTGTATAACAATTCACAAACATTATGATGGAAGTGGTGTGGAGCACCATCCTGTTGGTACGTATAGTCCAGACTGTCGGTCTCCTGTTGTGGCATCAGCAAATTTTCCAGCATGTCCAGATACAAGAGGCCGCAGGTTCGAATCCTGCCTCGGGCATGAATATGTGTGATGTCCTTAGGTTAGGTTTAAGTAGTTCTAAGTTCTAGGGAACTGATGATCTCAGAAGTTAAGTCGCGTAGTGCTCAGAGCCATTTGAACCAGATACAAGTGTCCTGCAATGGTTTCTTCGCAGAAGAGAAAGGGACTGTAAGCTTCAGTCGTGTGACTGCACATTAACTCTGGTGAATCTCGAAGTCTTGATCGCAGCCGATGTGAACTTCTGACCGGTTTCGGCCTTTTCATTACGGGCCTTCATCAGGGTTTGCAAATCTGGATGACGGCGATGGCGCCTGACACGCTGTGGAGGCCTGAGTCACTGTAGCTGAGGCCTCCAGAGCGGGTCAGGCGCCATTACCGTCACGCAAATGGTGCAAACTCTGATGATGACCTGTAACTAAAAGGCCGAAACCGGTCTGAAGTTGACAATGGCTACGATTAAGACTGTTTTTAAAATTTTTGTAACAGTTCAGTCTGGATCCACTCATGTATGAAATACACCACTGACATTGTCTCGTGCATTCCCATCTTCGGCTGTTTCTTTGCCACCGGCCGTTGTGGCCGAGCGGTTCTAGGCGCTTCAGTCCGGAACCGCGCTGCTGCTACGGTCGCAGGTTCGAATCCTGTCTCGGGCATGGATGTGTGTGATGTCCTTAGGTTAGTTAGGTTTAAGTAGTTCTAAGTTCTAGGGGACTGATGACCACAGCAGTTAAGTCTCATAGTGCTCAGAGCCATTTGAACCATTTTTGTTTCTTTGCCTCTGCGCTCGTAAGTCGACCTCCCTTTGAACCTCTTTTCTTTTCCCCTTACTCACCGGTTTTTGCCTGCCTCTTTTGATACGTGGTCAGGGCACACGCCCGCTTTCCCGAACCTTAATTACCCTCCCATGAACAGGGAGTAGCGTCTTTAAATAAATGTCAACTCATCCTTGGTACAGTGTAGATCTCATCCATTGTTTAAATTTTGAACAATAAATCGTAAGCAATGGCGGTCGAGTAACATCCGGTTTAAGGAATCACCCTAATTTTGCCAAAAAACCTTCTCAAAGAGTGCGAAGGAGCGGACAGAGGTTCAGGGCACTAATTTGCCCTTGGGTTGGGAAACTATGCCTGAAAGGCGGAAGAGTGATCGATTATCAACGGCATGAGGATGCTGAAGGCAACGGAACTCAGTTTTTTAAAGACATTTAATGTTTATCCACAGGAAATGCGACCTGTAACTGGAAAATGGTCTCCATTTGCGGAAAATACCGGTATAGCATCCATCTGAATTCTGGGATGGGACTGACAAGGTGGAGGTACCGATGAGAAAAATATTGAATAACCAAAAAAAAAAGGTAACACTGCAGTGTTCTCAACGCCAGCACTGACCGGTCATCAACAAATAAAAAGTAACAGCTTGTACGCGACCACGACTGCGTTTATTAAATAATTATAATACTATTACGTTGCTGTTTCCTAGAACAATGTTCCGAAAAAACTATTGGCACAAATGGTAAACAGACGATTGTTCAAGCTGGTGTCTTGAATCCACGAGACTGCAGATACAATCAGACTTTCAAAAGAATGTCGTCCATTCAATTTAGAAGACACCAAGGACAGATAGGTATCAGAACAGTCGCACAGACTGCCTGAAATCTCACGTTTCCAAGTTTCTGGTGAGAATAATACACAGAAGTATGAACAGGAAAATTGAGTGCACACTGGGTGACTGTGAACACAGAGGCAGTTACGAAGTAACGTTTGATGATGGACGCAAGACTTAGGAAACATCAAGACATGTTTATAGGTTTGTCTACCTAGACAAGTCATTCGACGAAAATCATATCCTCGACGTTGAGCGTACCCATCACACACACACACACACACACACACACACACACACACACACAGACATGCGGATTCTCACGACATTCGACATGGAAATTCTTAGGGAGACAGGAGTAAGCCATAGCGAAAGACGAGCTTATTAACACACAAATATTTGAAGACGAGTGTTACTGGTCTCTTCGCTTCGCTGACATTTTGGTTGGAGTGCCGTTGGTCTGGTGACCGAAATCAGGTACTTGGTTGGTTCGTCGGCTGTCTGTCGGTTGGGTCGCCTTCCGAGTAAGAGACTGTTTGACAGGCTGCCTGTCTCGCCTAAACAGGCGTTAGTGTTACACTTCCAGGCCGACCCTTGGAAACTTCTGAGCGCCGTTCCGTGTTTGTTATATAGAAACTTCCCTGTTGAGTTTAATTAATGTGTTGATGTGTGGCCTTCAGCCGAGTTTTAATATCGCTTAAATTAATGTTCCTGTCTCGCCCTTCAGGCATAAGATTGTCGTCCTTTTATATGGGGCCCTTGCCGAATTTTACATTAAATGTTTTAAGATAAGGCCTGCTCCCTTTTAAATTGAAATTCTTCTTTCTAGGCCTAAGCTCTTAAATTATTGATTTATAGCCGGCCTTCAGACAAGTTCCATTAAAATTAAATTGCTAAAGCCTTCGGCTTGCGTAGATTGAAGATTTAAAAAGGTTTTTGGCCTTGAAAGGTGAAACCTCCAGAAGAACCTTGCATTTTAATTTCTTGCTTAGGTCTTGCGCCTTGGATTTTGAATGTGGCCTTCAGCCGATCTAAAGTTAATTATGGAGAACGATTAAAACTTTTAGTGTTTTGCATCCTTGTGTAATATTTTGTGTGGACAAATAAAGTTTGTAAGTTGAGTGCAACTGACAAGAACTCATTTTGGCCCCTTTCCACAACCTAATCCGCTCTGGTCTGCTAGTGCAGGCGTTTCACACAGCTTAAAGGAGACCAGGCAGAATTTATATACCGGCGGCGAGGGGACGTCAAGACGGAGGGGCGTGGTTGTAAAATTTTGCAAGAAGACAGCGGAAGGCACCACTTGCGAATTCCAAAGTGCTACCTGCAGCCCTGCTAGCACAGTGACTGTGCGTTGGCTACAGTGGACGTGTCAAAGCAAAGTGGCTTCTGAGACTGTGTAAAGAATGTCGTCACTGGACAGTGGATGACTAGAAGTGATACATTTACTGTGATAAATCGTGCTATACCTTGTGGCCATCCGCTGGGAGGGTTTGGGTTGGTAAATACCTGGAGAACGTTACCGCACAACATGTATAGTGCCACCCGTGAAATACCGAGTAGATTTTACTGTATGGGATGTTTTTTCTAGTTCTGGTGTGTTCCTCTTATTGCACTTAAGAAAAAACTAATTGCTGAAGGGTATGAACAATTTTTATAGGGTTTTGTGCTGCGTACAGCATAGGAACTGTTCGGAAACGATGACTGGTTTTACATCAGCATGAAGCTGAACCCTCTCATAAAACAACCATCGTAAATGCGTTTGGGAGACACAATCCACTAACAGGATCCGGATCATCTTCGTCAGATAGCGTACAATATACGTAAGAACCAAAAAGGCACAAAAATAATGTATGCCCAATTACGAAATCTCGAATTAAAAAGGGTGTAAATCACGGATGCAGTGCTTCCCTTCTGCTGTTCAATCTGTATATTGAAGAAATGATGACGTATATAAAAGATAGTTTCAGGAGTGGGATTAAAATTCACAGTGAAAGAATATTAATGATATGATTCCCTGGGGTCACTTTGAATGAGTTGTCTGAATGCATAGGAATGGCAGCACATTCTGGCTCGGGGCCAAAAGAAGGCAATAATGTGGGACGCTTGGGTCGGGAGCGAAGTCGACGTTCTAGCTCGTTCCAATAGTGTTCCTATCCTCAGAGAAAGCGAGGAAGGAATATTGAATAGAAGAAACACTTTACTGAGCACAGAATATGGATCGAGAGTAAACTGAAGAAAGATGAAAGTAATGAGGACCAGCTGAGGGGAGATTAGTGACAAAACTTACTATCATAGGTGGGGATCAACCAGTAGACAAAGCGAAGAAATTCAGCTACGTTGGAAGCAACGTAACATGCAACGGACAAAGCAATGAGGACATAAAAAGCGGACTAGTACAAGGAAAGAAGGCATTCCTGGCCAAAATAAATCTGCTGGTATCAAATGTTGGTCCTAATTTGAAGAAGCAATTTCTGAGAGAGTAAGTCTGGAACAGCAGATCATGGATTTCATGGTGAGCAGAAAAGGATCGAAGCGTAAAAAGTGTAGGAGAAGGAAGAGATTGAATTTTTCTTTTTTGAGTTAGGAGTCTTCTGACTAGTTCGATGTGACCCGCCACGGATTCCTCTCCTGTGCCAACCTCTTCAGATAAAACCTTTTCATGGCAGACACAACGTCCTCAGTTATTTATGAAAGTTAATCATTCTTGGGACGTGGGACAGCGGCTGACAATATAAGTAATGGGAATGGAACACCACAGTTGTGTTTTCAAAGTATTTATTATTCAGACTACTAGTTTCAACGCTACATTTGCATCATCTCCAGGTCCTACAATAAAGCAAGTAAGTACTTCCAGTCATTTCCTCATGTATCATATAACCTATACAATAATTAGGTACCATGAGCCGCTATTCATAAAGAGTGAATATTCCACTGTCACTGACCTCAAACACTCCGTTCCTCTCCAGTTCCAGTTTTCCCATAGTCTATGATTCACTACCATACAACACTGTACTCCAGAAGTATGTTTTCAGAAATTTATTCCACAAATTAAGGCCTGTGTCTGATGCTAGTAGATTTCTTTCGGCCACAAACGCCCTCTTTGCTTGTGCAAATCTCTTTGTTATGTCTTCCTTACTTCGTCCATCAAGACTTGTTTCCTTAACTTTGACTACTTCATGACCACAATATTTGATATTAACCTTGCCCTTATTCCTATTTCTGTTACTTCTTATTACTTTCGTCATTCTAAAGGTTTACGCTCAATCCACATTCTGTACTCATTAGACTGTCCGTTCAATTCAACAGATTTGGTAGCTCTTCTTCACCTGCCCTGGGGATAGGAATGTCATCAGCGAATCTTGTCATTGGTAGCCTTTCACTCTGAATTTTAATTCCACTCCTGAACCTTTTTCTATTTCCGTCATTGCTTCTTCTACATGTAGACTGATCAGCGGGGGAGAAAGTTTACATTCCTGTCTATACCCTATTTAATTTGAGCTCTTTGTTCTTGGTCTTCGAATCTTATTATCACCTCTTTGTTTTGTATATGTTGTATATTATCCGCCACCTACTTACTACAGTTCTAAGAATTTCGAAGATCTTGCACCATTTTATATTGTCGAACGCTTATTCCAGGTTTTGATTATCAAGCGCAACGCCAGGATTTCCCCTCTGGTGCTTTCACCTATCCTAAAGTCAAATGAATCGTCATTTAAAAGATTCTGGATTTTCTTTTCTATTTTTCTGTGTATTACCTTTGTCAGCAACTTGGATGCGTAAACTGTTAAGATGACTGTGCGATAGTTCTCGCACTTACCTTCCCCTGCCATCTTCGAAATTCTGTGGATGATATTTTTCCGAAAGTATGATGGTATGTCGCCTATCACAGAGATCATACACACCAACTTACATAGTCGTTTGGTTGTCACTTCCGCCAATGTTGTTAGAAATTGCGGTGAAATGTTATCTATCCATTCTTCCTTAATTGATCTTAAGTCTTCTTACACTCTTCTGAATTCTGACTACAATGTTGTATCAGATACATCTTGCATATAAACTCCAATTTCTCTCACTATAACGTTATTAGACAAATCTTCCCCTTCATATAGGCCTTCATTGTAATCTATCCACCCATTCTTTCTATCCTCTGCGCTTAACAGTAACATTCTCTTTGCATTCTTAATGTTGCGATCTTAATTTTTAATTTCACTGAAGGTCGTTTAGACTTTTCTATGTACTGAATTATGCCTACCGAAGATTATTTCCTTTTTACATTTATTGAAATGCTGCCTTTGTGGTCTCCAGTACGACGACTGATTTTATGCAGCGCTCTATTCTACTCTGTACTGTGCAGTCCTCTTCATCTCCGAATAACTGCTGCATGTTACATTCTTCTTAATTTGCTTACCGTATTCCTCCCCCCCCCCCCACCCCCCACACCCAACAACCACACACTTAACTCCAGTGCTAAATTCGCTATCCCTTGATGTCTCAGAAATTGTTGTGTCAACCGATTCCTTTTCTAGTCAATTAGTGCCACAAATATCTTTTTTTTACCAGTTCAATTCAGCACGTCCTCGTTAGTTACGTGACCTACCCACCTGTTCCTCAATATTCCACTGCAGCTTCTATTAGCTATTTGTCTCCCATGTTTCACTTTCATACATGGCTACACTCGAATCAAATATTTTCAAAGAAGACTTTCTTACACTTACAAACCTACATCTAATGTTAAGAAATTTCTCATCTACGGTAACGATTTTCTTGCCATTCCCAGTCTACATTTTATATCCTCTTTACTTCGGTTACCATCAGTTACTTTACTGTACAAATAACAAAACTCTTCAACTAAGTTAAGTGTTTCGTTTCCTAACCTAAATTCCTTTGGATCAACTGATTTAATTCTACTACGTTCCATTATCCTTGTTTGACTTTTGTTGATGTTAATCCTGTATCTTCCTTTCAAGACATTGTCCATTCCGTTCAAATGCTCTTCTAAGCTCTTTGCTATCTCAGAACTTTAATTCCTACTCAATAAATATGGACGCAGGAAGTAAGTGCTAGTCTGAGGTGAATATTTTGGCACAGGAAAGGAAAGCGAGGTGGGTCGGAGCCAACCAATCAGAAGATTTATGACCCATAAAAGTAAATAAATAAATTAGGCCACAGGCTGTAGCATATCTCTATCGTACTGGAACTGTAGTTAACTGGGCACAAAATGGACGTGAGAGCACTTGCCTAACCACCTATAAATACTACTGAGGACACTGTGTGAGTCGTAAACAGGTGTTAACGCGACTCGGAGCGTGCTTCGCACAAACAACGTGAAATGTTAAAGATTTCAACATAGCTGCGTTATAATCGACCGCTTGCAAAGTAAAATTAAAGCAATAACAGCCCTTGGTCGCAAAAATGAAGTCTTTTGACCTAGTGCCTTCATCAGAAGTAAAACATTCAAACTGGCCTATACCATAAGTACAAAGTTTTAGGAAAACATTTTTTTAAAGTGCAAGCACTGACTAGCAGTACAAAAAAGAAAAGAATCAGTACTTAAATGTCACGTATAAAATAAATAGCAAGCGATAAAGCTTTAGTCATAAAATTTTAAAATAGGAAACATAGAAGGCAAGCCACTATGGGCTGCTCACACACGTCGAGCTGCGGTAGAATCAGACTGAGGCGCCCCCGTTAGCAATTGCTGGCAGGTGAACATTACACCAAAAGTGCCATCTGGTAGACGCAAATACAAACAGGCTACTTAAAATTCAAAATATAGCCGGACGAATATTATGATGAACATTATTTAATACATGAAGTAAGAGGCAATATTTTATCTGACAGTAGCAGACATGGTAACAATTTGTCTACATAAGAGCTTAGAGGTACAGGTTAAAGGCTGAAAACGCCATTACAGAATTACAAAGGGAGCTGAACAACTCGGGGAGTAGAAAATCGGTATAACATGAAATGTAGTTGATATAAACCATTTAATGAAGAAAAAATTATGAAACGACTTAGATAGAAAAAATAATTCGGTAACTGCACGAGAGAACACGAAATCAAATATCAAGTAGCGGCTTTATACCATTGAAGAAGATTTTAGTGTGTACTTGTAGCTGTTTGTTAAGAATGAGGCCATCATTTCGAGAAAGACGTTTAAAAATTTCTAATTCTTCGAGAACATCTAACCTACGCTCTTTCTTCTCAGAGTGCTAAATGTTGATATCATGAACAGCTTTAGGTGCGTGACCTGTAATCAGAAGGAGGTCGGCAAAATAATTTTGGGTGCTAGTACCATTTTTTCTTAAAAGTTGTTCTTTGTATCTGACTGTAAAGGCACGTCCTTTTTGTGCTATGTAGTAAGAAAAACAAATGTCGCAAAAATTCTTATAGACACCACAATTTTTCAAAGAGGAACGGTTCGATTTCATATTACGAATAAAACTTTTTTTCAAACTATTATTGGTTTAAAAGGCGACGTTGCAGTTATATATAGTACGAAGAAGGTGTTGAATCTGATAAGACATGGGCCCAAGTAAAAGAATAGATAAAAACTTCTTCTTTAGGCCGCACTCAGTGAGGTGCCGAGTGTAGGAACTCCTAAAAGTTTTGTTTTTAAGGACGTTATCCACTATGGCAGGTTCGTATTCGTTATCAACTGCTATGGTTTTGATTAAATTAATTTCTTCCTCGAAATTTCTTTCGAAAGTGGAATAGAAGTAACTCTGTGAATGGCAGAGAGCAAGAAAGCGTTCTTATGAGATTGTGAATGCATGGAAGTCGCAAGTACGATCTGATCGCTATATGTTTCCTTACGAAAAAAAGTAAATGAGATTTTTTCTTCCACCGTTAGCGTCAAGTCAAGAAAATTCAATTGACGAGCCTCGTTTTCGAGTTTGCTGGTGAGGGATATTTTCTCGTGAAGTTCATTAAGCCGGCCGGTGTGGCCGAGCGGTTCTAGGCGCTTCAGTCTGGAACCGCGCGACCGCTACGGTCGCAGGTTCGAATCCTGCCTCGGGCGTGGACGTGTGTGATGTCCTTAGGTTGGTTAGGTTTAAGTAGTTCTAAGTTCTAGGGGACTGACGACCTTAGAAGTTAAGTCTCATAGTGATCAGAGCCATTTGAACAATTTTTTTGAAGTTCATTAAAGAGATTGGTATTACGGTCTGTGCCATCAACAGGTCCTTTGTAGATGACTAAAATATCAGACATATCTGAAATAGGAGAGAATGCCTAGATTCGTAGGTGAGAAACAAAAAATGGTTCAAATGGCTCTGAGCACTATGGGACTCAACTGCTGAGGTCATTAGTCCCCTAGAACTTAGAACTACTTAAACCTAACTAACCTAAGGACATCACAAACATCCATGCCCGAGGCAGGATTCGAACCTGCGACCGTAGCGGTCTTGCGGTTCCAGACTGCAGCGCCTTTAACCGCACGGCCACATCGGCCGGCGGTGAGAAACAGTTGAACTCTTCTTCTAGAGAGTTAATGAAAATGTTAGCAAGGATACCAGCTAACGGATGTCCCATAGCGAGACCGTCGGATTGTTGAGACAATTGTTCACTACATTCAAAATAGTTGTATTTGACTACGAATGTAATTAGATTCATAAAGTCAGTGATTTCTTCATATGAAAGTTATTTTTTGAAATAACATAAATTTTTTTCTACGTTTCTAAGCGTTTCGTGTATGGGGAACTTTTGTGTAAAGATTTTTGATGTTTAGTGAAAACAGCTTGGTAGCTGGGCTGCATTCCAAATCTGTTATTCTATGAAGTAAGGTGTGACTATTGGGGATAATTGTTTACAAAAACAAATGATTTTTTAAACGTTTCATGCAGAAATTTGGTTAAATCATGGTACGTGCTATTCATACTATTAGAAATGGAGCGTGTCGGATAGTTAGGTTTGTGAATTTTGAATTGAAAACGAATTTTTGGGGGCTAAGGGTTCATGTTGATAAGCATTTTCTTAAGAAAATGTTTCATTAAAAATTTTGCGACCATGATAGCTGACCTGACTTTTTTTTGTAATTCCGGAGTAGAATCCTCGTGCAGATCCGAAATATTATCTTCGTTAAAAAATCTAAAGTTTTAGAAATGTATTCAGAACTGTATGAACTGTAGGCAATAACAAAAGAGCAACCTTTGTCAGAATTGGTTATTAAAGCACCAGCTTCCTTAAGTTTATTATTAATAGATTTAACGTACTTCCTACCGTTATGCGTAACATTTTGAAAACAGGCCGTTATTGATTTAGTTTTATCGTGAAATGTGTTAAATTAAATCGGCTGTGGATCAGATTGTTGCCTCAGGATTTCCAAAATGTTATGGAGGGGGATCAATGGCTGTTCGTTGCAGCCAGCGTATTTTTTTAGCGGGTGGAGATGCAGCAACGGTGCGAGAAGAAGTGGAAATGAAACTTCTTTTTTATGCTACGATGTTTTGGTGGGCTGTTTTGAAGGACACCGATATGCGATGGATAGCGTCAATCAGTCTTAGCGACCATTACACGTGACCATCTTGTTGCGAGTTATGCGTTCGTTTTACTCTGCGAGTTATTAGAAAACAAGTGCGAGTGATTGCTGTCACAACCGTGTTGTTGGCATCATGCTCGTCTTTATGTTAAAATCTTTCGTCTTTCTTCATATAAATCCACCGATAATAATTCCACAAGGTAGCCTCTAGCCTGAGACGCCTCATATCCAGGTAGCGTCAAAACTCGCCTTTTGATTGACTCTTCTCCTACTGATACTGTGGAAACCATCACGAGCATGAGGGTAGTTAGTATTTACTACATCGTTCCTGCCATAGCTTCGTTCAGTGACTCGGCGCTATAATGTAAATTTGTACCCACCGAACTGCATGTTTAGGCTTCAGTTGTTCTAATATGCCAACTGCTTCATTTCTCTGAACTTTGTTTAGCTTTGTTTCAGAGGTTATAAACCGTTAATATCGGTAATACACTCCTGGAAATTGAAATAAGAACACCGTGAATTCATTGTCCCAGGAAGGGGAAACTTTATTGACACATTCCTGGGGTCAGATACATCACATGATCACACTGACAGAACCACAGGCACATAGACACAGGCAACAGAGCATGCACAATGTCGGCACTAGTACAGTGTATATCCACCTTTCGCAGCAATGCAGGCTGCTATTCTCCCATGGAGACGATCGTAGAGATGCTGGATGTAGTCCTGTGGAACGGCTTGCCATGCCATTTCCACCTGGCGTTCGTGCTGGACGTGCAGACCGCGTGTGACGAGGCTTCATCCAGTCCCAAACATGCTCAATGGGGGACAGATCCGGAGATCTTGCTGGCCAGGGTAGTTGACTTACACCTTCTAGAGCACGTTGGGTGGCACAGGATACATGCGGACGTGCATTGTCCTGTTGGAACAGCAAGTTCCCTTGCCGGTCTAGGAATGGTAGAACGATGGGTTCGATGACGGTTTGGATGTACCGTGCACTATTCAGTGTCCCCTCGACGATCACCAGTGGTGTACGGCCAGTGTAGGAGATCGCTCCCCACACCATGATGCTGGGTGTTGGCCCTGTGTGCCTCGGCGTATGCAGTCCTGATTGTGGCGCTCACCTGCACGGCGCCAAACACGCATACGACCATCATTGGCACCAAGGCAGAAGCGACTCTCATCGCTGAAGACGACACGTCTCCATTCGTCCCTCCATTCACGCCTGTCGCGACACCACTGGAGGCGGGCTGCACGATGTTGGGGCGTGAGCGGAAGACGGCCTAACGGTGTGCGGGACCGTAGCCCAGCTTCATGGAGACGGTTGCGAATGGTCCTCGCCGATACCCCAGGAGCAACAGTGTCCCTAATTTGCTGGGAAGTGGCGGTGCGGTCCCCTACGGCACTGCGTAGGATCCTACGGTCTTGGCGTGCATCCGTGCGTCGCTGCGGTCCGGTCCCAGGTCGACGAGCACGTGCACCTTCCGCCGACCACTGGCGACAACATGGATGTACTGTGGAGACCTCACGCCCCACGTGTTGAGCAATTCGGCGGTACGTCCACTCGGCCTCCCGCATGCCCACTATACGCCCTCGCTCAAAGTCTGTCAACTGCACATACGGTTCACGTCCACGCTGTCGCGGCATGCTACCAGTGTTAAAGACTGCGATGGAGCTCCGTATGCCACGGCAAACTGGCTGACACTGACGGCGGCGGTGCACAAATGCTGCGCAGCTAGCGCCATTCGACGGCCAACACCGCGGTTCCTGGTGTGTCCGCTGTGCCGTGCGTGTGATCATTGCTTGTACAGCCCTCTCGCAGTGTCCGGAGCAAGTATGGTGGGTCTGACACACCGGTGTCAATGTGTTCTTTTTTCCATTTCCAGGAGTGTATTTAGCATGTCTTAGAGTTTTGTAAATTAAATAGAATCCTTCTCTTCGTACCTTAATGATACCTTTTGTTTTCGTGAGACTACAGACATCTCTGCTGCTTCCTATAACAAGACAAATCCTTGAAGACGATATAGCAAATGTTAAACTAAACTGCTTCTTATTCTGGTTCGTGGTTCCTTTCATAGATTTATTCGCTCTACCAGTCCTAGTGTCCTTCACTTTCCTTCGTTTCCCAACAACTCTTTCTTTAAAAGGTATTCAGGAGAAACACATATAAAAACTTCTATTCTTCCCGTTGTCTACATTTTACTTCTACGCTGTGGTTTGCCCAGATGAACATTCTTAGAAATGTCTTCAGCAGTAAGTGTTACATTGTGATGTCAGGAATATTTTCTTTCGCCCTCCGATCGGTCATGAAAGGGAACAGCGGATATAATAAATGCTTTGTTTGTGACATTAAAAAAATGGCTCTGAGCACTATGGGACTTAACATCTATGGTCATCAGTCCATACGAGAATAAGTCTAGCAAATATACTTCCTACAAGATCCAGGCATTAGATTGTTATACAGAAAATCTTTAGATGAAGTACTAAAACAAGTGCAAGAAAAAGAGAACATTAAGAGTGGAAGGAAATAGTAAGAATTAGTATGCATTGCTACTAGTGAAGATTTAGGGCAAAGGATGAAATATAAAACAAAGGGTGACTTCCAGCCTGGAACCAAGAACTACTAGACATAATAAAATTTTAGAAGAAGGTTTACCAGAAATACCTACAATCGAAAAAATATGATTATACTGAATATAAACGACACACTACAGTGGTCAAAAGACAGACAAGAAAGGTAAAACAACAAAGACGGGAACAAAGTAAAATGGAGCAGGATGTAAATAAAGCCTGTAGGATGCTGAAAAAACTGAGTAGAGATGATCGGGATATGGTTCAAAGTAACACCATTACTGAAAAGGGAGTAGTTGGATTATTTCCAAAAACTATGGACAGGTGACGAGGAAAACGTGAAAATGCAATTGGTGAAGAGCATGTTGATCTTATATCACTGGAATTGCTAAATGTTGTATTAAAAACATCCGAAAACGGTATTCTCCACAGGAGATAACCTCACTGTGAAATTATTTAAATATCCTTCTAAAATAATTACTGATAAAACTATTGAATTCTATACATACTTGTTGGAAATACAGCTACACACCAGAAGATTAGCAACAGCAGTTGTTATCCCATTACTTAAAAAAGGGGGCCACCGAAAATGTGATAGTTATCGAGGTAATGGTCTTCTGAACTCTTGATATAGGATACATGAAAAATTAATGACAAATAGACTAAAGGCAGTTTGGGAAACGTTTCTTGCTGAAGAACAGAATGGATTTCGGATGGGAAGATCGTTCTGAGACAATGTTTTTCCAGTTTTCCAAATTACTGAAAAAGATAGAGAAGACAATCATCACACACTCATCATCTTTATCGACTACGAGGAAGTTTTGAGAAGGCTAACTGAGTTCATTTATGGGAAATTTTAGAAGAGAATGGTATACCCCACAGTGTAATAAGTGTAATTCCAAGTATATGTAGACACAACAACATCAAAGTACAAAAAGGAAATCCATTTGCGACAAACTACTGTGAAGGAGTGAGACAGGGGTGTCCTTTATCGCCCACATGGCAGAGTAAAGGAGTGTATTTATAACTTTATTATTAAAGTTATAAATACACTAATTTTTGCAGATGATCAAATAATCTTAGCGAAGTCAGAAGATAAATTATAAAGAGAAATTGATCCTTGCACAAAGTCGCAAACGACTGTAATATTTAAGTTAAAATGAACAGTCGAGAACGCAATAATATTTGTTTATTGACCGGTTTCGGCATATGTGGAAGCCATTTTCAGAATTTTGGCCCCCTCTGGCTGTTGATGGCAGCTCCTTGGTTTTCTCGTGATACCACGATCATACACTCAAAATCTGCAATATGACAATATCTGAGGGCAAAACTAAGACAATGGCATTCCATGGTAAGGAGCATTTAAGAGAAAAAATAATAATTCACTAGAACTAATAAATACTCTTAAATACCTGGGTTGTGAAGTCTCATACACTCCTGGAAATTGAAATAAGATCACCGTGAATTCATTGTCCCAGGAAGGGGAAACTTTATTGACACATTCCTGGGGTTAGATACATCACATGATCACACTGACAGAACCACAGGCACATAGACACAGGCAACAGAGCATGCACAATGTCGGCACTAGTACAGTGTATATCCACCTTTCGCAGCAATGCAGGCTGCTATTCTCCCATGGAGACGATAGTAGAGATGCTGGATGTAGTCCTGTGGAACGGCTTGCCATGCCATTTCTACCTGGCGCCTCAGTTGGACCAGCGTTCGTGCTGGACGTGCAGACCGCGTGAGACGAGGCTTCATCCAGTCCCAAACATGCTCAATGGGGGACAGATCCGGAGATCTTGCTGGCCAGGGTAGTTGACTTACACCTTCTAGAGCACGTTGGGTGGCACAGGATACATGCGGACGTGCATTGTCCTGTTGGAACAGCAAGTTCCCTTGCCGGTCTAGGAATGGTAGAACGATGGGTTCGATGACGGTTTGGATGTACCGTGCACTATTCAGTGTCCCCTCGACGATCACCAGTGGTGTACGGCCAGTGTAGGAGATCGCTCCCCACACCATGATGCTGGGTGTTGGCCCTGTGTGCCTCGGCGTATGCAGTCCTGATTGTGGCGCTCACCTGCACGGCGCCAAACACGCATACGACCATCATTGGCACCAAGGCAGAAGCGACTCTCATCGCTGAAGACGACACGTCTCCATTCGTCCCTCCATTCACGCCTGTCGCGACACCACTGGAGGCGGGCTGCACGATGTTGGGGCGTGAGCGGAAGACGGCCTAACGGTGTGCGGGACCGTAGCCCAGCTTCATGGAGACGGTTGCGAATGGTCCTCGCCGATACCCCAGGAGCAACAGTGTCCCTAATTTGCTGGGAAGTGGCGGTGCGGTCCCCTACGGCACTGCGTAGGATCCTACGGTCTTGGCGTGCATCCGTGCGTCGCTGCGGTCCGGTCCCAGGTCGACGAGCACGTGCACCTTCCGCCGACCACTGGCGACAACATGGATGTACTGTGGAGACCTCACGCCCCACGTGTTGAGCAATTCGGCGGTACGTCCACTCGGCCTCCCGCATGCCCACTATACGCCCTCGCTCAAAGTCTGTCAACTGCACATACGGTTCACGTCCACGCTGTCGCGGCATGCTACCAGTGTTAAAGACTGCGATGGAGCTCCGTATGCCACGGCAAACTGGCTGACACTGACGGCGGCGGTGCACAAATGCTGCGCAGCTAGCGCCATTCGACGGCCAACACCGCGGTTCCTGGTGTGTCCGCTGTGCCGTGCGTGTGATCATTGCTTGTACAGCCCTCTCGCAGTGTCCGGAGCAAGTATGGTGGGTCTGACACACCGGTGTCAATGTGTTCTTTTTTCCATTTCCAGGAGTGTATATCAGAGACTATGATCAAGAGTACAAACTGCAAAAATTTCAACAGTTTGTAGGGCTATAAATCACTCTCTCCTCACAAAAACTTATAAAAGAGATACTACTAAAATTATATAATCTAATGGCAGTATCACTTCTCATCTACGTGTCAGAGACTTCGACTGTAACCGTCAGTCATAGGGGGAGAACTGAGGAGACCGATAAAACCTCTATCTGGTTACAAACTCATAGAGTGGATAGCAAGTAGTGAAACAAGAAATAATGTGGGTGTCCAAAGCATACTTCAGAAAACAGAGGATTTCAGAGACAAGTGGCATGAACACATTCAAAGGATATCAGAAGCACGAATACCTAAATTAATACACAAACATACAGGAATGTTGGGCGTCCTAAGAAGAGATGGGTAGAGCAGATGCATTCAACTTGAAATTGGAAAAGGCAAGGTTGACTAAACAACAGCTGGATATGATGATGATCAGCGTGCACTCAGAACTGTAAAGTGCACCATGACGTGATCGACGGACATTCTACACACGCTGCCAACACATTTGCGCAAAGCTTCATCGGATTTTAGCTGTAGTTTTAATTTCGCCACCGATCTGAGGTTGAAAAATAAAAATAGCCCTCAAACGTCCAGAATCTTCTCCATCTCTCTCTTCTTTCGCTCTCCTTGAATGTGTTTCTATCTCTGTCTTTGTATCTCATATTGACTGTGTTCGGTAATATTACTTCCTTAGTTGGAATTTGTTTCAAGTTCTACTCTTCATTGCCGTCATCTTTGTTTTGGTTATAGTTAATTTGAAATCTGACATTAATAAGTGATCCATTTGATATACACAATTTATTTTAAATCTTGCATACTTTCTATGAAATTAGTTTCGTTTTCTGCATTGAATTTTACTTTCTGTTTGAGACAACCTTTCACCTTTTTAACATCTTTTACATACAACATGAAAAGCAGAGACGATAATTTGCTTGCTCCTACCCATACACCTTCATAAACACTAATTTGTCTTAGTTAGTTTCCACTTATGTTACCGCGAGAGGAACTCTTTATTACTGTTTATTATTTCTTATCTCGTCTAGAATTTATTCTAGAATTTCGAACATCTTACTCAAGTTTTCTCTTCCGAAGGCTTAGTGTAGGAGCGCAAATACCTGGAAGGTATTGTGGCTGTAAAAAAAGTGACTTCAGCAGGTGTGGATACAATTAACAAGCATTTTGTCTCGTTGCAGAAAGTGAAATGAAAGGGACATTACTGGTCACACGTAGTGGAAGGCATGCAAAAAAACTATGGACATATCATACTGGGTGTAAAATGTTGCTAACATATTTGAAGACGTCACTAGAGAACTTTTGATGGTGACATAAATTACCAAAGTTAGTTGTTATTGGACTGTGGAAGCAGGTGAACTAGTGTAGCGAATGTAATCAGTTGACCGCGTCAGACACTACTAAAAAATTGTTATCGCCAGGCCTCAAGGCTGTTGATGTGTGTAACATGTACGCATATTTTTCCTCATTAACTTCAAATTTAACTTGCAAACCGCTGCATATATACATTTTTAAACGCTTCTGTAAATCAGCTGGAGCCCAGTACATTTCCATGAATATTTTAAGCAGAATGTTAAGACATGGTGCTACTACGTGAAAAATTCGCCGAAATTATAACGTTTTCTGGAAGGTTATCTCGGGTGATAGTCTTCTCTGTAGTTGTGAAGCATTTCCTGGAACTAGACAATTTGCACACTCACTAAAGACAGTACAGGGACGAGGCACATGGAAATCCACTTCAACACAGGACATAATATTGTCAGTTTAATTTCAAAATAATTGACACATGTTGCAAATTTCATTTAAAATCTTCATTAGTTTTTAGGGGCTCTCTAGTGTCGCCTTATGTTAAAAATTTGCGATGGTTTTAACTGAACTGTAACTGAATCGTTAAGAATTAATACTGGAATGAAGAGACCTTCACTCTACCATGTGTAGCGCATCAGTTTCTAGGCTGCTACAATGGTAATAAAAGTATTGTCAGAGAAGCTAAAACGTAGGAAAGAATCTAGCAATGGTTATTGCTACGTGACTTCGTAATTCACCAAGATCACCTCTTCCATGATAAACGATGCACATTTCCGTGAAATTACTGAGATTTGGTTTCTTGTAGAAGCTTGAAAATGGGGGTAATATATCGTGAGCAATGAATCACTGTCGGTAGCTATTGTATGGATGGTCTTTAACTATGCGACGACTTCTTCCTGAAAATGAACTGATATAACTCTCAGATTCTGCTTCTTGGAATCAAAAGACCCATTGTTAGAGGTCAGCCAGATTGTAATTTTGTAATCACCATCAATTTGCTTTTACCACTGTGTCAAGAAAGTATGATGTGATTTGCAAACAACAGACTTATTATATTTGAACGAAAACGTAATTTCATATTCTCGTCTATGCTATATATGTCGATAATTACTTGTGATACGGCCATTGTTTCGTGGGTTGACGAAAACGCAAATTAGAGCTTGCTATGTTCGAAGAAAATTTTTTATTCGCTAGTGACAACAAATAAAAAATATTATTGCTAATCCGTCAGCTGTCCAGCACGTACACGCATTGTGGATGCCGTGACACATAGTCAGCCACATAGACAAATGATAATCGAAGAAAATGTGTAGTAATTACATTATCTTTGCAGAGTAAAAGAAATCGACTGCTACTCTAAAAGAAAATAGCGAATACTTATCATTTAACGTTACAGATTATCTATAATTGTTTAATCGGCTGCCATAGAACAAGACAACAGGTTTAATATAATGATCGCTCTTTTTGTTATTGTCTATTTTGTAAGTACAAAGACCATGGTTTTTCTGGAAAAAGCATATTTGTAGCTTCAACTGTACAATATTTTGTTTATTATTTACCGTTTTAGATTGTTACAGCGATCTTCAAGAAGAAAAAATTTTTACAACAGTTGATTTACCATGCTTATTACAACCAAATTTGCACTACTGTAGTCGTACCAAGGCACAATGTGTTTGTGCGGACTGTGTTAAGACGGAGCATTATGAAATTATATATGCTCTACATTCGTATGACTCGTATCTACATCTCAATCTACATTTATACTCCGCAAGCCACTCAACGGTGTGTGGCGGAGGGCACTTTACGTGTCACTGTCATTACCTCCCTTTCCTGTTCCAGTCGCGTATGGTTCGCGGGAAGAACGACTGTCTGAAAGCCTCCGTGTGCGCTCGAATCTCCCTAATTTTAAATTCGTGATCTCCTCGGGAGGTATAAGTAGAGGGAAGCAATATATTCGATACCTCATCCAGAAACGCACCCTCTCGAAACCTGGCGAGCAAGCTACACCGCGATGCAGAGCACTGTTTCCGATGTGATAGTGAAGTGGAAAAGTGAAGGGACACGAACAGCACAAAATCGCACAGCCCGACGTCGTCTGTTGACTGACGGAAAGGTATGGTTGATACACTGATGTACAGTATTTTCCTCATTCAAAATACACTATGTGATCAAAAGTATACGGACACCCCCAAAAACATACGTTTTTCATAGTAGGTTCATTGTGCTGCCACCTACTGCCTGGTACTCCACATCAGCGACCTCAGTAGTCATTAGACATCGTGAGATATCAGAATGAGGCGCCCCGCGGAACTCACGGACTTTGAACGTGGTCAGGTGAGTGGGTGTCACTTGTGTCACACGTCTGTACCCGAGATCTCCACACTCCTAAACATCCCCAGGAGCACTGTTTCCGATGTGATAGTGTAGTGGAAAAGTGAAGGGACACGAACAGCACAAAATCACACAGCCCGACGTCTGTTGACTGACAGACCGCCGACAGTTGAAGAGAGTCGTAATGTATAATAGTCAGACATCTATCCAGACCATCACACAGGAATTCCAAACTGCGTTCGGATCCACTGCAAGTACCATGACACTTAGGCGGGAGGTGAGAAAACTTGGATTTCATGATAGAGTGGCTGCTCATAAGCCACACATCACGCCGGTAAGTGGCAAACGACTCCTCGCTTTGTGTAAGAATCATAGACATTGGACGATTGAACAGTGGATAAACGTTGTGTGGAGTGACGAATCACGGTACACAATGTGGCACCCCTTGTTGTTTTGCGTGGCACTATCACAGCACAGGCCTTCATTGATGTTTTGAGCACCTTCTTACTGCCCATTGTTGAAGAGAAATTCGGGGATGACTACTGCATCTTTAAACACTATCGAGCACCTTTTCATAATGCACGGCTTGTAGCGGAGTGGTTACACCACAATAATAGCCCTGATTTGTACTGGCCTGCGCAGAGTCCTGACCTGAATGCTACAGAACACCTTTGCGATGTTTTGTAACGCCGACTTCGTGCCAGCCTTCACCCGACGGACATCGATACCTTTCCTCAGTGCAGCACTCCGTGAAGAACGGGCTGCCATTCCCCAAGAAACCTTCCAGCACCTGATGAATGTATGCCTGCGAAGGTGTAAGCTGTCATCAAGGCTAAGGGTGGGCCAACACCATACCGAATTCCAGCATTACCGAAGGCGGGAGCTACGAGCTTGTAAGTTATTTTCAGCTAGGTGTACTGATACTTTTGATCACATATTATAACTGTGACAATCGAAACCGGAAAATAATATACATAAAATTATACAGCTTATGCCACAAATATGGTTTCCGCAAATTATTTAGCATCTGTAGACTATCACCAACGAAAAGCTGTGTGTCTTTCTGTTGCATTCACTGGATAAATTGACTGGAGAAGTGAGTGGATAAATTTTCCCCTTCGGATTTCGTAGGATTCAGATGGTTAGAAAGAGAAGTACGTCAATCATAGACACAGAAAGCCAGGTATAGAAAAAAATATGTTGAGCTAACAGAGTTCTGATTAGGAGTTATCCCATATCATTTTATGGTCGGCCTCTATTGTTTGGAAAACGGGTTATCATCCATATGACATTAAAGCTGGCATAGCCCAGTTGCCCCAAGTATAAATTGGTGAAAAATTATAAATTTGTGGAAAATTAAAGAATCCAAGATTATGAAACTAGTTCACTTGTATCGTCTGAGATTTGTCATGAAGGAGGCCAGTGCTGGTACGGTCATCTCCTATTCCACAGGTTTCGCTTCAGTGTCCTTCATTTGTGTCAGGGATTGAGTGAAACTGTCAATGACTGCAGTAAGTCATTGACTGAGTTGTCTCGGAAAAGTTTTGGCAAGTGCTTGCAAAGCTCGATCTCCCACCACACGGATAGCAATGATCAGAAGTCTATACGTTAATCGACAGGCAGCTGATTTCCTCAGTGTGTCTAAAGGTGTCAGAAAAGGCTGCGTCCAATACTTCCAGTTGCACAATATCCAAACATATTAGGAAAGCTCTTGATGGTTGGACTAAAGGCATCTTAGTTGGTGGAAGAACTATTGACAACCTCCGATTTGACAATAACATCATGCATTTAGCCATTATCCTCTATCATATGGATTAACCATTAATCTCAGCAAGTCAGAACTCATCATACCTGATCGAGGAGCACAAGTCCAACTCACAGGTTAATTACGGGAATTGTGAATCATGCGTTCTTTGGAGATAGCGGACAGTAGATGATTCCGCTTGTTGAAACACTACTGTTTTCCGCCCTCCTGTACAGACGCATTAAATGGACCCTCAAGGCGAGAGACAGGCAGAAAATGGATGCATTTTAGCTGTGATGCCGGTGAAGAATACTGTGTATAAAATGGATGGAAAGAACAACTAATGTATACATTATTGCGAAGCTTAATATCTCCAGGCGCCTTTCTTCTCATGTCAGCCAAAATTCTCCCAGTCTTTTGCTGTATTGTGAAAAGAGTTGGAGAAAATGTGAGTGGCTGATAAGCATTATGAATAGCAGTGCTTGGCTCATGCGATTACGATGTTCTGAAAAGAGTATGACTTATGATGCTGATGTATCACATTCTTACTATGCTGTGCTCCAAATGTCCTTCGCTGATGATTTCGTGTAAATGGAAGAGTTGTCACTGGTAAAGGGGTTATCCATATGGGACGTAGAGCTGCGATTTATACTGGTAGGTAGGTAGGAGCTGTAGTAACTGATATCTGTGAATAAATTCCAAAAGAGCTATGAAACTTGAAGTTTTCATATATTACGAGTATCATCCAGTAGTTTCCCAGTCATTAATAATATATACTTATAATAATAGTTTTCACCTTGGTCGTAACGGTTAGAGTATGCAGTAACTACTAAAAATGAATATTATCAACGGATATGAGCTCTACTACTAATCAAACTATATTATTACCGAAAATTAATGTTATTGTGTAACGATATACTAGTGAAGGACTTACAAGTCGATAAAGAGTTAATGAAAAAATTAATCTTCAGTGTATACATCCAGGTTCACCCACATTTTTAACATGTAACGAATTATCGAGAGAATGTATACTTAACTAGCTAGCTACAGTAGAAAAGAGAGAGAGAAAAAGCTCTACCGTGGTTAAGTATACGTTATTTTCATTCTCACTCGACGCTAATCCATGCAGTATCGAATATATTGGAACCAAAACCTCAACAGCCTTATTTAAACCCATTTGTCTCGTTTCGCTGGGGGATTGGAACAACGAAGAGATGCATACAATACAGTTAGAGTCGTGGAGTCAGACTGGGTCATTGTAGGCAAGGTGCTTGCAGTGTCTGAAGTTGGCATTAACAAGTCATCATCTTAGAGTGAATGCATCATTGATGGTAAATACGAGTAGTAATACATAAAATCACGGAAGCTGTAACCATGAAGAGAAGTTCACAAGCTACGCACTAGGGAGGAACGAGGACAGAAGAATAGAGGAGTGGAAGATTTCATGAAAGTTGCAGTAGGGATTCCGTGGTCGTCCATTACAGCAACATGTTTCTTTTTCACCTTCCTAGCTTTATTTAGTGTTAATAGCAGCGTCAGTAAGATGAGTCTTGGTTGTTTGTAAAAGATGGCTGGTTCAAATGGCTCTGAGCACTATGGGACTCAACTGCTGTGGTCATCAGTCCCCTAGAACTTAGAACTACTTAAACGTAACTAGCCTAAGCACGTCACACACATCCATGCCCGAGGCAGGATTCGAACCTGCGACCGTAGCAGTCACACGGTTCCGGAGTGCGCGCCTAGAACCGCGAGACCACCGCATGTAAAAGATACACTTATATTTGTAGACTTTTCGTTTTTAATTTCACACCGTTCCTATATTTTAACCGGTGAGGGGGGAGGGGGTGGGGGGTGGGGGTGGGGGGTGGGGGAAAGATACGCAGTATGCTTGCGGACGGTATAAACTCTGTTCCGCATAATTCTCTGTTTGAACTTTCTGGCCCTGCGTCGCAGATTGAGAGACAATTAGACCTTTCTCCAAACGACAGTGGAGCACCAGCTAACAACC
The DNA here is from genome assembly GCF_021461395.2 of Schistocerca americana. NCBI lineage: Eukaryota > Metazoa > Arthropoda > Insecta > Orthoptera > Acrididae > Schistocerca > Schistocerca americana. The sequence continues at coordinate 43,813,725 of NC_060124.1, forward strand.
ACACTTAGACTCGTCAGGGCGCTGGATATGTTATCTTCCTTGCAACTATTCCTGTTTTTTGCCGCCGCGTATGACTTACGTCTCCCCATCCTGTAGTTGGCCGTTATGTTTCCTTGTGGAGGTGTCACACGGTCAGCACAACCTGAGATTGGAGTTGTGCATGCTATCTTCCAGAATATTTTATAAATTAAATTCTCTGTTATATTTTTTAAACAGTTTATAATATTCTCCCCTAACAGACAATTAGTCCCGTCACGAAAAAGAAAACAAGTATAACAGTAGTGGCTGTTACCACAGTAGCAATACACCAATAATCCTGGCCCGTCCCAAATTTCCAGCTTTCCCCATTGAGTTCAATGTATGCCCATTCCTTGCCAATGTCTGTAATTCTTTATGTCTTAATTCATAAAGGCTGCTGGATCAAAATAGTGTATGTGTAATAGGCGACGCAAATACACTCCTGGAAATGGAAAAAAGAACACATTGACACCGGTGTGTCAGACCCACCATACTTGCTCCGGACACTGCGAGAGGGCTGTACAAGCAATGATCACACACACGGCACAGCGGACACACCAGGAACCGCGGTGTTGGCCGTCGAATGGCGCTAGCTGCGCAGCATTTGTGCACCGCTGCCGTCAGTGTCAGCCAGTTTGCCGTGGCACACGGAGCTCCATCGCAGTCTTTAACACTGGTAGCATGCCGCGACAGCGTGGACGTGAACCGTATGTGGAGTTGACGGACTTTGAGCGATGGCATATAGTGGGCATGCGGGAGGCCGGGTGGACGTACCGCCGAATTGCTCAACACGTGGGGCGTGAGGTCTCCACAGTACATCGATGTTGTCGCCAGTGGTCGGCGGAAGGTGCACGTGCCCGTCGACCTGGGACCGGACCGCAGCGACGCACGGATGCACGCCAAGACCGTAGGATCCTACGCAGTGCCGTAGGGGACCGCACCGCAACTTCCCAGCAAATTAGGGACACTGTTGCTCCTGGGGTATCGGCGAGGACCATTCGCAACCGTCTCCATGAAGCTGGGCTACGGTCCCGCACACCGTTAGGCCGTCTTCCGTTCACGCCCCAACATCGTGCAGCCCGCCTACAGTGGTGTCGCGACAGGCGTGAATGGAGGGACGAATGGAGACGTGTCGTCTTCAGCGATGAGAGTCGCTTCTGCCTTGGTGCCAATGATGGTCGTATGCGTGTTTGGCGCCGTGCAGGTGAGCGCCACAATCAGGACTGCATACGACCGAGGCACACAGGGCCAACACCCGGCATCATGGTGTGGGGAGCGATCTCCTACACTGGCCGTACACCACTGGTGATCGTCGAGGGGACACTGAATAGTGCACGGTACATCCAAACCGTCATCGAACCCATCGTTCTACCATTCCTAGACCGGCAAGGGAACTTGCTGTTCCAACAGGACAATGCACGTCCGCATGTATCCCGTGCCACCCAACGTGCTCTAGAAGGTGTACGTCAACTACCCTGGCCAGCAAGATCTCCGGATCTGTCCCCCATTGAGCATGTTTGGGACTGGATGAAGCGTCGTCTCACGTGGTCTGCACGTCCAGCACGAACGCTGGTCCAACTGAGGCGCCAGGTGGAAATGGCATGGCAAGCCGTTCCACAGGACTACATCCAGCATCTCTACGATCGTCTCTATGGGAGAATAGCAGCCTGCATTGCTGCGAAAGGTGGATATACACTGTACTAGTGCCGACATTGTGCATGCTCTGTTGCCTGTGTCTATGTGCCTGTGGTTCTGTCAGTGTGATCATGTGATGTATCTGACCCTAGGAATGTGCCAATAAAGTTTCCCCTTCCTGGGACAATGAATTCACGGTGTTCTTATTTCAATTTCCAGGAGTGTATTTATCGCGGTAGGTCACCACAAGAAACGTTACACTGTCTGCGGAGCTATGAACATAGTTCATTGTGTTATTATCCAAAGAGTTACAGCAAAAAGATACAATTTTTTAAGTGGAACAATAGTTGTTTCTATCATGCATTGTAATCAGTAACACCAGCTGTGTATACATCAATTGAAACTACATTCCTGTCACTTTTAGTATGGGAGCTGCATCCCTTCAAAATTTCAGGGGCAGATACCACACTTGCTGTGCATAACGTAATGCGCTTTCTAAATGTGGTGCTGCCGGATTGTAACGTCGCCGGTGTCACAGAGCGAGAAGCTTCCTCGATGCGCTGTTAGACTGCTGTGCCGGCCGGAGTGACCGAGCGGTTCTAGGCGCTTCAGTCTGGAACCGCGCGACCGCTACGGTCGCAGGTTCGAATCCTGCATCGGGCATGGATGTGTGTGATGTCCTTGGGTTAGTTAGGTTTAAGTAGTTCTAAGTTATAGGGGGACTGCTGACCTCAGGTGTTAAGTCCCATAGTGCTCAGAGCCATTTGGACCATTTTTGACTGTCGCCGCACACGGCCGTATACTCGACAGTTCGATCCACACAAACAAACGGGGCTCAATATACCACAGTTACTGAATCTAATACCATATGACATTATACCTTATAACATAAGCGAATGAAAATAAGCAAAGTAGACTAATTTTCGTGTCGAACGATCACTCACTTCAGATACCGTTAAATAGTAAAAATGGCAGCGTTAACTCTTTGAACAAGATCCTGAACGTGGGTTTTCCACAACAGTTTACTACCTATCTGAAAACCTAGAAATTTGAACTGTGCGGTTTCACTAATCATATGCCCATTCTGTGCAATTAAAACGTCAGGCTTTGTTGAATTGTGTGTTAGAAATTGTAAAAACTGAGTCTTACTGTGATTTAGCATTAGTTTATTTTATGGAAGCCATGGATTTAGGTCATTAACTGCACTATTTGAAACCGAGCCAATGTTGCACACAACATCCTTTACTACAAAGCTAGTGTCGTGAGTAAACAGAAATATTTTACAGTTATTCGTAATACTAGAGGGCATATCATTAATATAAATAAGGAACAGGAGTGGCCCCAACACTTATCCCTGGGGCACCCTTTTCCTGTCTATTGCTAAAATAAGAGGTGAAGCAGTTGTGAGCTACTCCCCGTATTCCATAATGGTCCAACTTCTGGAACAATATTTTGCAAATAGCACAATCAAACGCCTTAGTTAAATCAAAAAATAAGCCTAGCATTCTAAACCTTTTGTTTAACCCATTCAGTACCTACACAGAGAAAAGAGAATATAAAATTTTCAGTTGTTAAACGACTTTTAAAGCTGAACTGTACATTTGATAGCAAATCGTGTTATATAAAATAATCAATTATCCTTATACAGGGTGGCCCATTGATAGTGACCGGGCCAAATATCTCACGAAATAAACATGAAACGAAAAAACTCGTCTAGCTTGAAACCAGATGGCGCTATGGTTGGCCGGCTTTATGGCGCTGCCATAGGTCAAACGGATATCAATCGCGTTTTTAAATAGGAACCCCCATTTTTATTACATATTCGTGTAGTACATAAAGAAATATGAATGTTTTATGTTGGACCTCTATTTTCGCTTTGTGATAGATGGCGCTGTAATAGTCACAAACGTATAAGTACGTGGTATCACGTAACATCCCGCCAGTGCGGATGGTATTTGCTTCGTGATACATTACCCGTGTTAAAATGGACCTTTTACCAATTGCAGAAAAGGTCGATATAGTGTTGATGTATGGCTATTGTGATGAAAATGCCAACGGGCGTGTGCTATGTATGCTGCTCGGTATCCTGGACGACATCACCCAAGTGTCCGGACCGTTCGCCGGATATTTACGTTATTTAAGGAAACAGGAAGTGTTCAGCCACATGTGAAACGTCTACCACGACCTGCAACAAATGATGATGCCCAAGTAGGTGTTTTAGCTGCTGTCGCTGCTAATCCGCACATCAGTAGTAGCAAAACTGCGCGAGAATCGGCAATCTCAAAAACGTCGGTGTTGAGAATGCTTAATCAACATCGATTGCACCCGTACCATATTTCTATGCATCAGGAATTGCATGGCGACGACTTTGAACGTCGTGTACAGTTCTGCCGCAGGGCACAAGAGAAATTACGGGACGACGACAGATTTTTTGCAGGCGTTATATTTAGCGACGAAGCGTCATTCACCAACAGCGGTAACGTAAATCGGCATAATATGCACTATTGGGCAAAGGAAAATCCACGATGGTTGCGACAAGTGGAACATCAGCGACCTTTGCGGGTTAATGTATGGTGCGGCATTATGGGAGGGAGGATAATTGGCTCCCATTTTATCGATGGCAATCTAAATGGTGCAATGTATGCTGATTTCCTACGTAATGTTCTACCGATGGTACTACAAGATGTTTCACTGCATGACACAATGGCGATGTACTTCCAACATGGTGGATGTCCGGTCCATAGCTCGCGTACGTTTGAAGCGGTATTGAATAGCATATTTCATGACAAGTGGATTGGTCGTCCAAGCACCATACCATAGCCCTCACATTCACCGGATCTGACGTCCCTGATTTTTTTCTGTGGGGAAAGTTGAAAGATATTTGCTATAGTGATCCACCGACAACGCCTGTCTACATGCGTCAGCGCATTGTCAATGCATGTACGAACATTACGGAAGGCGAACTACTCGCTGTTGAGAGGAATGTCGTTACACGTATTCCCAAAAACATTGAGGTTGACGGACATCATTTTGAGCATTTATTGGATTAATGTGGTATTTACAGGTAGTCACTCCGTAACAGCATGCGTTTTCAGAAATTATAAGTTCACAAAGGTACATGTATCACATTGGAACAACCGAAATAATATGTTCAAACGTACCTACGTTCTGTATTTTAATTTAAAAAAACCTACCTTTTACCTACAGTTCGACTAAAATTGTGAGCCATATGTTTGTGACCATTACAGCGCCATCTATCACAAAGCCAAAATAGTGGTCCAACTAAACCATTCATATTTCTTTACGTAGTACACGAATATGTAATAAAAAATGGGGGTTCCTATTTAAAAAAACGCAGTTGTTATCCGTTTGACCTATGGCAGCGCCATCTAGCGTGCCAACCATAGCGCCATCTGGTTGCCCCTTGAAGCTAGACGAGTGTCGTTCTTTGAAGTTTTTTCGTTTGACGCTTATTTCGTGAGATACTTGGCCCTCTCACGATCAATGGACCACCCTGTATACACAGCCTTTTGAATAACTTTAGAAAACATTGATGGCATAGAAATAAGTCTAAAATTAGCTATATTGTCCCTTTCTCCCTTTTATTAAAGTGGCTTTATTACTGAGTGCTTTAATAGTTCAGGAAACCGACCATTCCTAAATAAAACACTACAAATATGGCTAAATACAGGGCTAACATGTGGAGCACAGTACTTTAATATTCTACTAGGCACTCCATCATAGCCATGAGAGTCCTTGGTCTTCAGTGATTTATTTCTATATTCCTCTTGTCTGTGTCACAGAGGAGTATTCAGACACCAATCTTGGAAAGGTATTTGCCAAGAAGGTTATATGATTGCCTGTAGAAACTAAATTTTTATTTTATTCACCAGCAATGCTCAGAAAATGATTATTAAATACTGTACATATATTTGATTTATCAGTAACTGAAATATTTGTACTTCGAACGGACTTTATATCGTCGACGATGTGCTGCTGACCAGACACTTCCTTCACAACTGACGATATGGTTTTAATTTCAGCCTGTGAATTATCTTTCTATTCTCATACCACATACGCTTTCCCTTCCTAATAACATTTTAAGCACCTTACGATACTGTAAGATGGAGCTTGATTGTGACTATTTTTAACGTTTTGATATAAGTCCCACTTTGTTCTAAGTGATATCCTTATCCCACTAGTCAGACACCTGGACTTGTTATTACTGCTAGTACCGCGTTTAGAACGTTGTAATGGAAAGCAACTCTAAAAGAGCATGAGAAACGTGTTAGGGAAAACATTATATTTATCATCTATGTTATCGGCTCTATAAACATCCTGCAACTCTTGTTCCTTGACAAGGTTTAGAAAACTCTCTACTGTTGTTGGATTGACTTTCCTGCATAGTTTGCAATTATATTTGTTTGAGTACAAAAGCCTTTTAATGTTAATATTTGTGCATCATGGTCTGAAAGGCCATTCACCCTTTTACTAACAGAATGCAGATCTAGGCTGAAGTAGGGATAGGAAAAACAAACCAGTTAAAACCGATACCGATATTTCAGTTCTGAATAACCCGTGTTTTTCAGTATTTTTTGGTCTGTTATAACAGGTGCCATTTTATTTTTATTAATAAACGAGTTAAAAGACCAAAATATCAGTTAGCCATAGCGGTAGTGCTAAAATTTTCCGTTTTTAAGGAAACCTTTTTTAAGAAAGCAATAATTTTAATTTGTAGAATTTGTATTGGTTCAAAATGCTGCGAAATTACACAAAATGGGAAGACCAATCCGTGCTATTTTAATAAAAATGCCGGCAGAAGCGAGCGATAAACATGTGGCATTAGAATTAGTACAGGATTGCTGAGACTGTAATGTCACTGTTGCCATGTGTCGTGGCTTAACGTACGAGTGTATGCGCACCGTGCAGGACAGCGGCAAATGCCGCGCGGACTAAGATTTCTTTTATTTCCCTATTTAATTTAAATTTTTGATTGTATGTGTGTTGAAACTAAGAGAATCAACATTTTTCAATCATTGTTCGATTTCTACGCCTTTAGCGTAAATAAAAGGAAGAAAAAATAAAAAATCGGCTATTTTATAAACCGGTTATTTCGAGGGATTTTAACACTCAGGTTAAACCGGCATGGAAGAAAAGTGATATAAGCTAAAACCGGCTGTTTCAGCGAAAACCGCCATCCCCAGGTTGAACATGTCAGTCACAAGACAATCTGAGAAACATCTAAATCGTAATTAACCCTTCACACTGACCCTTCGAGTCTATTAGCTAGTAACTGCTGTGACAGACGACGCTTTTACGCAGGTAACTTTGATTTTTTTTTTGTGAGTCATCAGTCTTCAGACAGGTTTGATACGTATCGCCCTGAATTCACCTCCCGTGCCAACCTCTTCATCTCAGAGTCGCACTTGTAACTTACGACCTCAATTATCTGCAGAATGTACAGTTGTTCTGTCCAGCTTTTACTCTCTACAGCTGCCTCCAGCACCAAGAAAGCTATTCGGTGATGTTTTAACACATGCCCTACCATCCTGCTCCTTCTTCCTGGCAGTGTTTTAGATACATTCCTTTCCTCGTCGGTTCTATGGAGAACCCAGTCATTCGTTACCTTATCAGTCCACCTAACTTTGATACCGTACCCATATTTCAATAAGAATGATATTTGAGTAAAGCGCTTTATAAATTTTCTTGGTAACTACCAATTAGTGAAACTTTAACTGTCCTGTAAAAACATGTTGAGTATTTTAGAAATTGAAAAGAAATCTACTGCTCCATAATGCCATTCAATGATGTTATAGAAATCAACTACTTTTCAGTTTAGTAATATAGAATACTCGGGAATCTCACAGCAGTTGGAATAGGATCCCGCCTAGGTAAATCACCAAGGATAAAATGTTGGGTCTTCATGAAAAAGTTGAAACAAAACAACGTTGTTGTTTGGATAAGTTTGCCTCGATAGCTGAGTGGTCAGCGCGACGGAACCCAATGCTAAGGAGACCGGGTTCGATTCCCGGCTAGGTTGGAGATTTTTTCCGCTCAGGGACAGGGTGATGTGTTGTCTTCATCATCATCGTCTCCTCCCCATCGACACGCAAGTCGCTGAGGTGGCGTCAACTCAAGAGACTTGCGCCAGGCGACAGGTCTACCCGAAGGGAGGCACTTGCCTCATGACACTTAATTTCGTTTGGATAAGAAACCAAGTAAATGGTCCATGCAGTTTTACACTACTCTACTGGTTCATTCAGATGTGGTCGCTGTGACGATTTCCTTTGGCTGCTCAAAATGGTGGTGAAAATATCCGTGGATGTTGTTGTATAACAAGCTCTGAAAATTTTGTTCTTAGGGTCAGATTTTTCGTAGTACATGATTAATGAGACAAATTTTTCCCACATCCGAGACATCATTAAAAAATCTTCCTTATTTTCTTGCCTCATTTAGGACGGAAGATGCGAATACTTTGCATGCTAGCCACCAACTAACTCTTGCCACAAAAGAGCCTTGCACTTCAACTCCCAAATACACCGAGCGGGATTCGTTGTAAGGGGATTACGCTCGAACTTTTACACAATTACAAACTAAAGTACACTACGCATGAAGCAGTATTACAGGTAAAATTTTAACATTTCCATCCTTTTGTAAAAAATTACTTCTAAAATTTCAACCATAGAATAATTACAACTCCTCAAAAGGACATAAATAACTAATAAGACATTTATATAGATGTTACATCAAAGAAGATGGCTATACAGGTGTTACATTAAGTAAATACAAAGAAATTGTATGAGATAGTTTGGTTGGTTGTTTGAGGTGAAAGGGACCAAACAGCAAGGTCATCAGTCCCTTGTTTCAAATAGACTCCATTCTGCTAACGGGACATCTCAGAAAAGTCAGAACAATAAAACGGAAAAAGGGAAAAACGTAAAAGGGCAGTCACGTTGTCATTAGTAAAAACAAATGAGGGAAGTCGGCAAGAGAACGAACCCAACACTATGCTGAAGCAGCATAGGCAAGACCACCTGTGACTTAAAAGGTACAACTGCTATAATGCAGAAAGTACTTAAGGGAATAGAAAGACTAACCAAGCCTTAAAAAGAAGGGGAAAAAACAGAGTAAAAGGGGAAGAAAAGAGGATTCCGGTCAGGGAGGTGAATCGGGAATCTCTGAACACTGCCTACAGTGGGAGACACCCAAACACTCACCGCCCTGCCCCAACACAAGAGAGAGATTAAAAACTTTAAAACTGAGAATAAAAATCACTCTCCCGGAGGAAACCGAGAACCAGAGAGACCATCCGGGAATCGTCAGCCAATATCAAAGGTAAAGTGTGGGGGAGTCTGTACTTAGCACGCAGAGCCAAAACAAGGGGGCATTCAACCAAAATGTGGGCCACTGACTGGAAGGCTCCACAACCACATAGCGGGGGTGGCTCATCACGCAAAAGAAAACCATGGGTCAGCCTGGTATGGCCAATGCAGAGACGACACAGTGTGGTCGTGTCCTTGCGGGAGAGGCGAAAGGAAGAGCGCCGTGGGCCTGGTGTCACCTTAATTGCATGAAGTTTATTAGACAGTGGAGTAGCCTCCCAAGAATTGGCCCATGACTGTGCGAAGTGGGATTTGATGTGAAGCCGTAAATCCGCTGCAGGAGGGGTTACAGAAAACGGGGGGTAAGTAACTGCTCCCCCAGCCAAACGATCAGCGAGCTCATTACCCCGGATACCCACATGGGCGGGGACCTGTAGGAAGTCAATGGAACAAGCAGCACAGTGAAGATCAGCGATACGGTCATGGATGGCAGAGACCAAGGGATGGCGCGAAAAACACCGGTCAATAGCAAGAAGGCCACTCATCGAGTCCGTACATAACAAAACGCGGTTGTGTTGGGATTGTTTAATAAAGGTAAGGGCCCGGGAAATTGCCATCAATTCCGCAGTAAACACCCCACGTGTAGGTGGCAGCAGATGATTTTCCGTTCCAACAAAGGACGTGAAGGCATACCGAACATGATCAGCAGATTTAGAGCCATCAGTGTAAAAAACAACAGCATCCCGAAACTCCCATAAAATTTTGCGGAAAAAGGAACGGAACACCACTGGGGGGATGGAATCTTTCGGACCGCGGCGGAGATCCATCCGAATTCGAGGCCGAGGAACTAACCAAGGAGGGGTGGAGGGGAGGGAGCGAGGAAGACAGGACAAACAAGGAAGCTGAAAATCACGGTAAAGAGACGCAAGGCGCAGCCCAACCGGTAAACCCGCCCGAGGGCGGGAGTCGGGTGGGCGACGTCCATGATCTGGGAACAGGATAGAATAGGAAGGATGAGTGGGAGAAGAACGGATAGTGAGGGCATAAGACACCAGAAGCTGGGACCGCCGAACAGAAAGGGGGGGGGGGGGATCCCAGCTTCAACCAGTAGACTATCAACAGGGCTAGTAGGGAAGGCACCGGTGGCCAAACGGATACCACGATGGTGGACTGGATCCAGCACGTGCAGTGTGGAAGGAGCAGCTGAACCATAAACTTGACAACCATAGTCCAAACGTGACAGAACTAGAGCACAATAAAGATGGAGGAGGAGGGAACGGTCCGCACCCCAAGAGGAGTGGGCAAGGAAGCGAAGGACATTGAGTTTACGGAAACATCCTACCTTCAGGAGTCTGATATGGGGCAGCCAAGTGAGCTTGTTGTCGAAAAGAAGACCCAGGAAACGAAACTGTGGAACCACAGGCAATCTTTGTGCAGCAAGATAGAGCTCTGGATCAGGGTGGACCGTAGTACGGCGACAGAAGTGGACCACTCGCGATTTTAAAGGAGAGAATTGAAACCCGTGTGAGAGGGTCCATGCAGAGGCACGCCATATAGCCACCTGGAGCTGCCGTTCTGCAGATGGCATCGAGGAGGAACTAACCCAAATGCAGAAATCATCCACATACAGGGCAGGGGCGACCAAGGGACCGACAGAGGCTACAAGTCCATCGATAGCAATGAGCAAAAGAAGGACACTCAAGACAGAACCCTGTGGGATGCCCGTCTCCTGGGTCCGTGGAGAACTAAAAGCAGTACCAACTCGAACTCTGAATGACCGATGGATCAGGAACTGGCGGATAAAAATCGGGAGTGGGCCCCGAAGACCCCACTGATGAAGGGTTAGTAAGATGTGATGGCGCCAGGCCGTGTCATAGGCCTTGCGAAGGACAAAAAACACTGCAACCAAATGGCGGCGCTGGGAAAAAGCCTGCCGAACTGCGGATTCCAAGCGAAGTAAATGATCGATTGGAGATCGTCCCTCTCGAAAGCCACACTGGTAAGGGGACAATAGATCCCGAGATTCGAGGACCCAAGTGAGCCGACGGGCTACCATCCGTTCAAGTAACTTACAAACAACATTGGTCAAACTAATTGGCCGATAGCTGTCAACAGATAGGGGGTTCTTACCAGGCTTAAGGACAGGAACCACAATGCTGTCCCTCCACTGAGAAGGGAAGTCACCCTGGAGCTAGATACGGTTAAACACCCGAAGAAGATGTTGCCGTTGTGGAGCACTGAGATGTTGAAGCAGTTGGTTATGAATGGAATCTGGGCCAGGGGCCGTATCATGAGAAGAAGATAGAGCAGAAAGAAATTCCCATTCAGTAAAAGGTTCGTTGTGAGATTCTGGCTCACAAGTGGTGAAACATAAGGTGGAAGCTTCAGCCTGCTGTTTTTGATGAAGTAAAGCAGCTGGATAGGAGGCTGACGCTGACGCCACTGCAAAATGGGTCGCAAGATGTTCTGCGAGAACTGATGGGTCCGTACAAATGCCATCTGGGAGTTGAAGGCCTGGGAGGGTGGACCGCCGATGGCAACCTTGGAGAGAGCGAAGTGTAGCCCATACCCGTGACAGAGGGACAGTGGAACCAAGAGAAGAAACGAATCGTTCCCAACATATCCGCTTGCTCTGTTTGATTAAATAACGGGCTTTAGCGCGAAGGCGCTTGAAGGTAGTAAGGCTGGCTACGGATGGGTGCCTCTTAAAGTGTTTCAAAGCTCGACGGCGATCACGGATGGCAATGGCAATGGCCATACTCCACCACGGGACTTGCCGGCGACGAAATGGTCCAGATGAGCGCGGTACAGCAAGGTTAGCAGCGCGAACAATCGCGTCAGACACGTCACGTAGGACGTCATGAATACAACCCGACAAAGAGGGAGAAAACTCGACCTGTGCAGTGTATAGAGGCCAATCGGCGCGGTGGAAAGACCAACGAGGTAACCTGTCCATCGGGGAGCGGGAAGGGAGCGTGATAATCAGCGGGAAATGGTCACTATCACAAAGGTCGTCGTGTGGCGATCAGTGCAATGAAGGGAGGAGAGAGGAAGAAGAAAGAGAAAGATCAATGGCAGAAAAGGTACCATGACCAGCACTGAAATGAGTAGGGGAGCCAACATTAAGAAGGCACAGGTCGTGGTCTGCATTAAATTGGTCTGTAAGAAGACCTCATCTAGATGGAAAGGCACTGCCCCACAAAGGATGATGAGCATTAAAATCCCCAAGGAGGAGGAAGGGAGCAGGAAGTTGCTGAAGAAGGGTGGTTAAGGCAGCAGGTGTAAGAGTCCTGTCAGGAGGGAGATAAAGATTGCAAACTGTGACTGCAGAGTCTAAGTGGACCCTAACAGCAACCGCTTCCAATGTAGTTTGGAGAGGAATCCACGTGCTAGCAATGTCTGTACGGACCAACGTACAAACGCCACCAGAAGCCCGCAAGGGTCCGACCCGATTTCGACAGAAAACACGGAACCCACGGAGGGTCGGTGAGTGAGCATCAGTAAAATGAGATTCCTGGAGAACCACACAAGCTGCAGAGTAGGACGAAAGAAGGGATTTCAATTCCGGAAGGTGACGATAGTAGCCATTACAATTCCATTGGAGAACCACAGAACAATGGTTTAAATGAGGGCTGAACACGCTAAATCCAGTCATACCGCCGGGTCCCCACCCGTCACCGACAAGGAGGGGGCGACATCCATGAACGACAGGTCAGAATCCGCTTGTGAAGTCGGGAAAGGGACCTCCGGTGACACCAGAGGCTCTTTGTCCCGAGACTTATGTTTCTTCTTCTTTTCAGGCTGAGATCGAGGAGGGCTGTGTGGCATAAAGGAGCCAGCTGCAGCAAGATCAGGAACAGAAAGAGACCGGGCGACCTGGGGGCCGATAGACCGCGGCTCTCGCGGTCGCCGCGCGGCAGCAGACCTTTGACCTGGAAGGTGCCGGGAAGGGGCATTCCGGGAGAGGCGCCCTTGACCGGCAGACGCCGAAGCAGTGGGACACTTCTCCGGCTGGGGAGGGGGAGCAGCGCCCAGAGGAGAAGGTGTGGGAGCCGCAGGGGAGGGGGGGAGGATAGGGGTCTGGGATGGGGGTAAGGAAGGGGGAGGAAGGGATGAAGATGTAACCAAGGCGTAACTAGATGTCATGGACACAGGGTGCAATCGTGCATATTTCTTATGGGCCTCTGTGTAGCTTAAACGATCAAGGGACTTATACTCCTGTATCTTTTTTTCTTTCTTATACACTGGGCAATCTGGGGAACGTGGAGAATGACTACCATGACAATTTACACATACTGGAGGGATAACACAGGGACTCCCGTCATGGAGTGGACATCCACAGTCACCACAGAGAGGGTCCTGGGAACAGCGAGAAGACATGTGGCCAAAACGCAAGCACTTAAAACACCGCATAGGAGGTGGGATGTACGGCTTCACATCACAGTGATAGACCATAATCTTAACTTTCTCAGGAAGGGTATCCCCTTCAAAGGCCAGGATAAAGGCACCAGTATCAATACGATTATCTTTAGGACCCTTCTGAACATGCCGAACAAAGTGAACACCCCGCTGTCCGAGATTGTCCCGAAGTTCCTCATCAGTTTGAAGGATGAGGTCCCTGTGAAAAATCACACCTTGTACCATATTTAGAGACTAGTGAGGGGTAATGGACACAGGAATTGTGCCAAGATGGGTACAGGCACGAAGGGCCGCAGATTGGGCAGCTGAAGCAGTTTTTATCAGCAACGAACCAGACCGCATCTTGCTCAGGGAGTCCACTTCGCCGAACTTGTCTTCAATGTGTTCCACAAAGAATAAAGGTTTGACACTGGTAAAAGTACCTCCATCAGTCCTGGTGCAAACTAGATAACGGGGGAAAGGTTTTGCCCATAGATGACGGGCCTGACCCTCTTCCGAGGGGGTAGCCATGGAAGGGAAGGCCAAAGGGGCACGATAAGCAGCACTTGAGGAATCAGTACCACGCAGAGAGACGGCCGCAGAAGAACGGCCAGAGTTTTGGACCCGTATGCGTTTCATCTGCATAGCGTCCGCCCTGATACCACCCACTCCGATCAGGGGCTGTCCTCACGGGCGCCACCCAGCCACAGCAAGGGCCGTCTGGCACGGTGGCCATTGCCGGGAGTTCCGATGCTCCAGGATGATGAGCAACCACTCCAAGGCATGCATGAGGAGGTCACAGCTCAGGTATCAGAAGTGTGATCCCTGTGTGTTCAGGGGGCTCAACCAAAAGGGTACATAGCGACCCCACCACACGGGCTGGCTACCGTGCTGGCTATGCACCCTAGCATCAGACAACGACGTAAAAGGAAAGGTGGAATGGACTAGGAGGGCGCACGTCGGAGACACTAGGTAAGGTGCTCTTCCCCAAATGGCTCACACTTCGGAAGAGAAATTTTGGAATGGAGGTCAAACCCCAGAGGGGGACCAAGGAATGCCAAAAGGAGGAGATGATTACGCAACAAAGCCGGAGTGTAAAACCAACAGAACCAGGAGGATAGCGGGGGCCAACATAAGCAAGGACACCAATACAGGGAGAGGAGAGGGGGAGGGGAAAGGAGCATGGAGGGGAAAGGAGGGGAAGGGAAAGGAAATGCAGCCCGGGAGAGAAAGGAGGCTGCAATGGCTCGGGGCCCCGTGCTCGCCACGCATGTATCCACAAAAGAGTTGTGGACCCCCTGGGGGGTGTATGAGATAAATAATGTCGATATTGGTATGACAGGTTCGTGTTCCTATCCCTGAAGCGGAATGGGGGTAGTGACTGAGTTAAACTATTTGAGACCCACACTGAACCTAAGTTTCTTCTTCGTCGGTCATCTGACCAGTCTTTGGAGAGGCTGTACACTCAAAAATTGCCTTCTGTTCGGCCGATCGCGCCACCTCGGTGTGTGACATTGGCTTCGCAGCATAAAATAGAATTCTCTACTCGTCAAAAACCGCTTACAAAACTGTACAGCCCTACTTTACCCAGTTGAGTATAGATATTCATCTTGCACTGGTCGAGCAGGTTATTAATGACAATTTTGAATAACTTTGACTGCGTTTGACTCAAACTGAAATTTATTATTTTTAAGGCGGTCGTCCTTTTGTTTCCAAATTGCAAAGCAGATATGGGTTTCGATTGTATTCTGCAATATACACACAGATATTTATCTTCGCTTTCTTCCTTAGTTATCATTCAGGTAAAGCGGTTCTGTCCAACAAAACAACAGTGGTTTTGTTAGAAGAATGGCTGAGAACTGTTACTAACATCCCGTACGCCAATTCCTCGGAAATAAATATTGAACTAAGAGAAACGGTTGTTCGCTCGGAAAGAGCAAAATTTAAGTTAATTCTTCCGAAAAATACTTTACGTTTATTACGTTATATACCTGTAATCAAAACATGATGGATGAATGCTGTATAGCTCGTAAGAAGTCATCTGGCCACCATGGTTTTAAGAAACTTTGAAAGTCGTTCAAGCGAATTTACTATTCGTAGGCAAATGTCAACCAAACCCATTAGTACAAATGAAGTAATCGTTTTTTGAACAAGAAAACGCTTACTGAAGTTTTGGTACTGTCACACAATATCGTAATGTTATGATATTTTTTTGAAATCATAAATTAGACATAAAACATTACTTATAGAGCGACAAGTAAATCAGGAATAAGAAATGTCTTTAGATAAATGAGCATTAGACTTTACTGAGAGTATAAAAAGTTGTATCCTTAAAACTGAACCAAGTTAAACACTTGCTTCTAAATAAATGTCGTTCGCTTTTAAACTTATAAGAAAATTTATAACAATAGCATACTTGCCCAGAAAGTTGCTGTGCCGTCGAAAACAGCGGTGGAAAATTAATTTATTCTATTCCTCCACGTCTCTGACCATGTGAATTAACAAGGCTCACCAGGTTTCCGGTAGAAATCGTCCGTACTGCAGCTATTCTACTGCAGATATTCTAACAATTATTAAGAGTGGAAAATCTTGGAAAATCTTGCAATCAGCGACGCATAAATTTCACAGACGACTTCTCTATGTATACTTCACGGCCACACCACTTTCTACGTGGTTAGATGCACTTATAGGCACTTCTACAAATTTACACCTTCAAACATGTTTACTACTTCTACTTCCACTGTAAACGCTACCCTGTCTGCTACTCTTTCCATTCCATCCGCCGCGCGGCGCTGTAGTGTCGTCCAAAACAGTCAGGGAAGGAAAACCTATTGTGGATCCCCTCCTTTCTTGATTAAATGTTCAAAAATTGAATTAAAATATACGTTCCCTAGGAAAATTACTGTCATTTCCAGTAGTATTTACATTCTATGCTATCGTTTACAGTAACTATTTAATACATATTAACGCACCTTCATGTAGGTTGTTCCAGCGATTCACAACATTGCCAAAATGTTAATATCTATACTTCGTTACACAAATATTAGTCATCAAATTTTATGTTATTTACGGTTTTTATATATTCAATACATATGTTACGTCAACTCAACGGAATCAATAATTTACTGGCGAGATTCCTATCTCTGTGTTCCCGTTCAGCTTTTACGCTTTACAGCTCCATCTAGTACCATGAAACTTATTCGCTGATGTCTTAGCACATTTTCCTTTCCCCCCTTCTTGTGCGTCTTCCTCACCGAATCTGGGACGAAACTGTTCATTCCTTGTCAGACCGCCGGCCGCGGTGGTCTCGCGGTTAAGGCACTCAGTCCGGAACCGCGCGGCTGCTACGGTCGCAGGTTCGAATCCTGCCTCGGGCATGGATGTGTGTGATGTCCTTAGGTTAGTTAGGTTTAAGTAGTTCTAAGTTCTAGGGGACTGATGACCACAGATGTTAAGTCCCATAGTGCTCAGAGCCATTGAACCTTGTCAGACCACCTAATCTTCAACATTCCTCTAAAGTCTCATCCTTCTATAGTACCATATTTTAAACGCTTACATGCTTATTTACCAAAGAAAACTCACCAAACAGCCGCATGTTTTCAGAAGATGTCATTTTATTTACACGACCAATTTCAACATCTTATCAAACTTCTGTTTGCAGAACTTAAAGAATGCCTTCGATGACTTCACTTTCATAGTGATGAAGCGGTGGAAGCAGAGTTGAGTTTGTGGCTCTGTCAACAAAGTGAAACATTCTACAGTGACAGTATCAACGAACTGGTCTGTCACTGGGAGTAATATGTTTGTCATCAGGGTGACTACATTGAGGAATAAATGCCAGTAGATGGAAGAGTTTACGAACGTTTGTTTTTATTTTAAAACCTTTAGGAGGTTTTACACAAAAAATTAAGAGGCATTATTTTTCCGTGCACACTCGTACAATACCCGTATTCTCTTATAGATTGTACCCACTTTTCAGGAAACTTAGAACCACTTGTCGCTTTTTCTTCAGCGACAGATTCCAATAAGTCTTGATTTTTCTTAATATGAATAGGGACCTGATGTGGGTATATAAACTTATATGGCCATATGTGAAAATGCTGAAATCCTTGTGGGTGTATTGAGACGACGTTTTACAGAATATTGAAATAACCATCGCTTAGCCTCTATTACAGCGACCTCCATAGGTCATAAACTCCATACACTCGTGGTGAGTACTTCAAAATATTGCGCCTCTAGCGGAGTCGTAAGACTATCGTATCAATGTTGATATTCTAAGAGCCTATTCCGTGTGGAAAGCAGCTACAACATTGTCAGAATGGTTATTTTAGTGTCGTGTTACTGTTACGGCAGCATACACAAAAGGAAAACTGCAAAAGTTACAACCTGTTAGACTACCGGATCGACGGTCGTAGGGGAGCCATTTCTGGCTCCTCATCTTCTCCTTCTTCTTCTGCTGCTGATGCGAGTTCTGTCTCAGCCTAAGGCACTGTGCCTCACGTTTTATGAGCACATTAAAAATAAGATTGCCGTGAGTTAAGTGCTTATATTTACGTGTCTCTCTGAGAACCCAGCCAATAGGTTTACTGAAGTTCTGAATCCTTGCGTCTGTCCGAGAGAATATCAAGAGCAACATAACTTGCAGAAAGTGCGACAACTCACTCAGCACTACAACTACCGATTTTTTAAAAATTAATTTACACTCTAATTATCACTGCGACAACATCGTGACCTGCTTTCATCTCTGTATATAAAAATCAATGTCCTGACAGGCTGACTGACTGACCAATCATCGCTCAGCCCGAACCGCTAAGGATAGAAACATGAAATTTGGAGCAGGCGTGGATAATATACTGTGGGTATCGTTTAAGAAGGGACGTTTCAAAATTCCAACTCCAAGAAAGTGAAATAGAGGATGAAGATTTTTTTTATGTCGCTGTTAAGGTAGTTTTGAAGCTAGACCGCCGGCCGTTGTGGCATAGCGGTTCTAGGCGCTTCAGTCTGGAACCGCACGACCGCTACTGTTGCAGTTTCGAATCCTGCCTCGGGCATGGATGTGTGTGATGTCCTTAGGTTAGTTAGGTTTAACTAGTTCTAAGTTCTAGGGGACTGATGACCTCATGTGTTAAGTCCCATAGTGCCAGAGCCATTTTTTTGAAGCTAGACCTACGAAAATTGGTATTTGGTTTCTCGGCAGAAATAAAGAAATACATGTATCATCATTTTTGGAAACTTTATCCTATGGGGGTGAAACAGTGGATAAAGCTTTTTTTGGAAATACGTCAGTATTTTTAAAGCTGCATCTGGTATTTGACTTCTCGGTTAAAATACGTGTATCCGTGTTTCTGGAAATTGGATGAAACAGGGAATGAGTTTTTTTGAAAATACTTTATTAGGGAAGTATTTTTAGAGCTAAATGTACGAAAATTTATATTTGCTTTCTCGGTAAGAAATAAAAAAATTGTGTTTTACTGTTTATGGAAATTCAACCCATGTTGGGGGATAAATGGGGGACGAAAATTCTGATGGAAATAATTCATTGTGCAAGCGTTTTTGAAGCTAAATCTATTACTATTTGTATTTGGCTTTCGTGTTAGAAAAAAAAAACATACACGTCATTTCTGGAAATTGAACCGATAAGGGAGTGCAATAGGAAATTAAATTTTTTATGAAAATATTTCGTTACATCAAAAAAACCTTTAAGCTAAATTTATGAAAATTGGTATTTCATTTCTCGGGTAGATACAAAACAAATATTTGTTAGGAGACGAAAGTTGCTATGGAAATCTCTCTAGAAGAGCGCAAAAGGCATGATTAACAAAAGCTTTACACTCCAGCAGCTACCATCATCGCTTATTGGTCAGAAGTACCTTGGGAAATGGCCATGCTTATATGGAATTAACTAGCGCGGAAAGCTTAGAAGGTGTTGCAATTTTTGAACAACAAAGAAATTCGATTAAATAATAACAGTAACAATAAAACTTCGCACGCCATACAGTCTACGCGAGTGAAGCAGCGGGCGCTGAATTAGCAAATAGTTAAAAGAAGAAGACATGGGAAACCATCACTACAGGCTTCGCGTTACAGTGTGTGCCACAGATAAAAAAGGGTCTATTTCGTTGTCTACTGCCTCACTCATAAAATTTACGGAATCTGAGATCCCCGAAAGTTATGCGGAGGTGGAGGATTCACTGTTAAAATCTCTCTGAAATGTGTAACACTTTTCAGTTAATGGTAAGGTAGACATACCTGTTCTACGACACGACAATTTGTATGAAGACGGAAATTTCCTGTTTATTCCTTACGTTTCTCCGTTGCAGTCATGCAGGGATACTGCGACGTGAACAAGCGGGGAATGTAAAATATTTATACGTAACAGGGAATATGATTTGGCTACTATTATAGTCATTTAACAAATACATCTATTTTATTCTCTTTTCCTTAATCCATCATTAATTTTAAATAAGCCACAATAATTTCACTGTGTGTGTGTTCATAGTACATATGCCAGTGTTAAAAACAAATCACGAAAGTCGAGTAATTAGTGCATTCACACAAATCGATTCCAAACAGACATCTGCGTCTATACGCTGAGCAAGTATAATTTGGAAGGAACGCTACGGCTTTACTCTTCTACCTCCTGGTTAGCTGTTTACAATGTTGTTCTGTTTGACGGCTAGCTGCCTCACTGTTATTTAAAACTCTTCATGCTAACCTACAACTGTATCTATTCTATACGTGAGAGGAGCATTCTAAGGCAGATCCTATGTGTTATCGGCAGATCCACTACACGACACTAGATCTTCCACAGACCATTCGTTAGTGGAAGATTAACTAATGTTCTTTACTTTCCAAAACAGTTACCCTATCTTATCTGACAGATACCTTTATTAACATTTTACTGTACTGCCACAGACAGTAACGAGATACTTATTGAATTTTCTGCAGAAGAGGCAGGGCTATGTATTTTCAGCACAGCCTATGACAGTTTGGAATTGACGTGGTGCCGGAGGGAAATATGTGATTTTTCACAGTGAGGGATTTCATGATCAAATTATTTCAATATGTGATTTGATTATAAACTACCTAAGAGGAGCGCTTCGAGTGCCCAGCACGTATCTGTATCAGTATTGACAGGTTAGTGCTTGAGTAGTATCGTGAATGTGTCTCCTGGGAACGTGATGTTCGTATTGCCTGCCGGAAATTTTATCCACCTTCGGAAGAGAGTGAGTAATAAGACATTATGTCAGTTACGTAAACATTGCAGTGATTAAATTTCTCGACTTGGGAGTACAGGTAGCAGCTGAAATTCATAGAAAATTGTGTGATATGTATGAACCTACGGCAATGAAAGAAGAAAAAGTGAAGCAACCCCGTTCGAAGTTCATTTACGGGCGTTCAAGCATTGACGAAGAACAGAGATGTGACCGGACTAGTATCCAACATGCAAAACCAAAAGAAAATCACCGTTGCACGATAAGCAGATCTTATCAAGAATTTTCAGAAGCTTATAGGACAACGTTGTTGAAATCAATATTGAAACTCTAAGCTACAGGAAGCGAAAATGTCCATGCGCGCCCTACGGAAACAATCCAAAAATCGCACATAACATTTTCTATCATTTCCTGAATGGTACTGATCCCAAATTAACTATATAATCTTTTGCGACATCTTAGGATCTAGTTTGTGTTTAAGCGTTTTGGGGAAAGTGAGGAAGTAAAGAAGTTCTATAAAACTGACTAGAAATCTAAACAGAATAATTTAATGCAGAAGATTCGAAGGAGGTTGTTTTCTGACATAGATTGTGCTTGAAACGACTTCGTGTTTATGAAGAAACGTAATTCATTAAATTTCTAAAATCAACAATAAATTTAACAATTTATCGTTTTAATTTGGATAGCTATCTGCCTACGATACAAATTGTTTGACAACCACTCTTCGGAAAACAGAAAAGATTCTGCCAGTATGAAGAAGACACACGAAAAGAACATTTCTGACAGAACACGGGAACTTGACGCAAAACGGGAGTTGAAGCCAAGTTGGTAAGTTTACGACAGAATAACATAAATTAAACAAAACTACTTGCGAATTGTTTGAGGGATTTGAATAGACACGATGAAAATTTGTCACAAGAAACAATAATACTATAAAGAAAACAACTTGGAAACTTATCTCGTGTAGACGTCATATTTAATGATTTAGCCCGGTGATACAGTTAACTAACAACGGACAGACTAATGCAGAAATGTTTTTTGATTGTATAATTTAAGAGATGTATCAGAAGCATACATGGACAGTAAGGGGAACGGAATTCATCAGATAATAGCAACCGTGGAGTGTAAATAAATTTAAGGTATGAAGAAAGGAAAGGATCCGGAAGTCATATATAAAGCAAAAGGAACTGGTAAAATAATTTACAGAATGCATGCGGAGGAAGACAATTTCTCATAGTGCAACAATCCACTTCGGCAGAAAGGAGACAAAGCATAAAAAAGGCGTCGACCTAGTGGCCTCCTGTTTCTAATATGTTGTAGTTGTTGTTGTTATGGTCTTCAGTCCTGAGTCTGGTTTGATGCAACTCTCCATGCTACTCTATCCTGTGCGAGCTTCTTCATCTCCCAGTACCTACCTACATCCTTCTGAATCTGCTTAGTGTACTCATCTCTTGGTCTCCCTCTACGATTTTTACCCTCCCCGCTGCCCTCCAGAACTAAATTGGTGATCCCTTGATACCTCAGAACATGTCCTACCGACCGACCCTTCTTCTAGTCAAGTTGTGCTACAAACTCCTCTTCTTCCCAATTCTGTTCAATACCTCCACATTAGTTATGTGATCTACCCATCTAATCTTCAGCATTCTTCTGTAGCACCACATTTCCAAAGATTCTATTCTCTTCTTGCCTAAACTATTCATCGTCTATGTTTCACCTAATATACGAGACAGTAATAATAATTCTACTTAACTGTGCAGAAAAATTCTAGATTTTAGTCACGTAAATGGGCAAGACAGTGTAAGAAATGGTTATAGCTTAATGAACCATTTGTTTTGTACGAAATTATACGATGAAGGTGAATTGCCTTAAATTAACAGATTTTGATAATGCGTTTGATGCATTTTCAACAAAAATTGTGTGCTTGACGAACGAGGCACTTCTTCAACCTACTTTAGTATTCTCTATCATATACCACAGTGCCCATGACACTTTACAGGGAAATGCAGTACTGGCAGACGAGCCAGACAATAAAATTCCATACCGCCAAAGCCACGAAAGTAGGGTTCAAATAAATAAAAATTTAACTGAAGAAATGCTTGTCACTATAACCAACTTGTACTAGGGCCCGTTCAAAAGGTAATGCAGCACGCTTTTGCCGGCCGGAGTGGCCGAGCCGTTGTAGGCGCTTCAGTCTGGAACCGCGCGACCGCTACGGTCGGAGGTTCGAATCCTGCCTCGGGCATGGATGTGTTTGATGTACTTAGGTTAGTTAGGTTTAAGTAGTTCTAAGTTATAGGGGACTGATGACCTCAGATGTAAAGTCCCATAGTACTCAGTACCATTCGAACCATTTTGAAGCCTGTGAAAGCAGGTTGGTTTTATTCAGGATTCCAATACACAATATAATTTACCACTCTTTTGGCTACAAAACACTGGTTTTCAACATATTTGTTCAGTGCAATGACCTTCGCCACCTTCCTGGGAGGCGTGTATACCTGCATGGTACCACACTACTGGTAGATGTCGGAGTCCATATCTTGCTGCGTCAGTAACGTCCCCATTATGCACGTAATGCTTCCTGTGGAGTGCGTTCTTCATTGTATCAGACAGATGGAAACCGCACCAAGTGCCTACCCGCTGCAGATCTTCCTGCATTTCGCTGCAATTTTCTAATGCTGCAA
Source organism: Schistocerca americana (assembly GCF_021461395.2). NCBI lineage: Eukaryota > Metazoa > Arthropoda > Insecta > Orthoptera > Acrididae > Schistocerca > Schistocerca americana. The sequence continues at coordinate 43,836,993 of NC_060124.1, forward strand.
CTTCTCAATATACTACAGCATCATCCGCGAAAAGCCGCATGGAACTTCCGACACTATCTACTAGGTCATTTACATATATTGTGAAAAACAATGGTCCCATAACACTCCCCTGTGGCACGGCAGAGGTTACTTTAACGTCTGTAGACGTCTCTCCATTGATAACAACATGCTGTTTTCTGTTTGCTAAAAACTCTTCAATCCAGCCACACAGCTGGTCTGATATTCCGTAGGCTCTTACTTTGTTTATCAGGCGACAGTGCGGAACTGTATCGAACGCCTTCCGGAAGTCAAGAAAAATAGCATCTACCTGGGAGCCTGTATCTAATATTTTCTGGGTCTCATGAACAAATAAAGCGAGTTGGGTCTCACACGATCGCTGTTTCCGGAATCCATGTTGATTCCTACATAGTAGATTCTGGGTTTCCATAAACGACATGATACTCGAGCAAAAATCATGTTCTAATATTCTACAACAGATCGATGTCAGAGATATAGGTCTATGGTTTTGCGCATCTGCTCGACGACCCTTCTTGAAGACTGGGACTACCTGTGCTCTTTTCCAATCATTTGGAACCTTCCGTTCCTCTAGAGACTTGCGGTACACGGCTGTTAGAAGGGGGGCAAGTTCTTTCGCGTACTCTGTGTAGAATCGAATTGGTATCCCGTCAGGTCCAGTGGACATTCCTCTGTTGAGTGATTCCAGTTGCTTTTCTATTCCTTGGACACTTATTTCGATGTCAGCCATTTTTTCGTTTGTGCGAGGATTTAGAGAAGGAACTGCAGTGCGGTCTTCCTCTGTGAAACAGCTTTGGAAAAAGGTGTATAGTATTTCAGCTTTACGCGTGTCATCCGCTGTTTCAATGCCATCATCATCCCGGAGTGTCTGGATATGCTGTTTCGAGCCACTTACTGATTTAACGTAAGACCAGAACTTCCTAGGATTTTCTGTCAAGTCGGTACATAGAATTTTACTTTCGAATTCACTGAACGCTTCACGCATAGCCCTCCTTACGCTAACTTTGACATCGTTTAGCTTCTGTTTGTCTGAGAGGTTTTGGCTGCTTTTAAACTTGGAGTGAAGCTCTCTTTGCTTTCGCAGTAGTTTCCTAACTTTGTTGTTGTACCACGGTGGGTTTTTCCCGTCCCTCACAGTTTTACTCGGCACGTACCTGTCTGAAACGCATTTTACGATTGCCTTGAACTTTTTCCATAAACACTCAACATTGTCAGTGCCGGAACAGAAATTTTCGTTTTGATCTGTTAGGTAGTCTGAAATCTGCCTTCTATTACTCTTGCTAAACAGATAAACCTTCCTCCCTTTTTTTATATTCCTATTAACTTCCATTTTCAGGGATGCTGCAACGGCCTTATGATCACTGATTCCCTGTTCTGTACATACAGAGTCGAAAAGTTCGGGTCTGTTTGTTATCAGTAGGTCCAAGATGTTATCTCCACGAGTCGGTTCTCTGTTTAATTGCTCGAGGTAATTTTCGGATAGTGCACTCAGTATAATGTCACTCGATGCTCTGTCCCTACCACCAGTCCTAAACATCTGAGTGTCCCAGTCTATATCTGGTAAATTGAAATCTCCACCTAAGACTATAACATGCTGAGAAAATTTATGTGAAATGTATTCCAAATTTTCTCTCAGTTGTTCTGCCACTAATGCTGCTGAGTCGGGAGGTCGGCAAAAGGAGCCAATTATTAACCTAGCTCGGTTGTTGAGTGTAACCTCCACCGATAATAATTCACAGGAACTATCCACTTCTACTTCACTACAGGATAAACTACTACTAACAGCGACGAACACTCCACCACCGGTTGCATGCAATCTATCCTTTCTAAACACCGTCTGTACCTGTGTAAAAATTTCGTCAGAATTTATCTCTGGCTTCAGCCAGCTTTCTGTACCTATAACGATTTCAGCTTCGGTGCTTTCTATCAGCGCTTGAAGTTCCGGTACTTTACCAACGCAGCTTCGACAGTTTACAATTACAATCGGTATTGCTGCTTGGTCCCCGCATGTCCTGAATTTGCCCCGCACCCGTTGAGGCTGTTGCCCTTTCTGTACTTGGCCAAGGCCATCTAACCTAAAAAAACCGCCCAGCCCACGCCACACAACCCCTGCTACCCGTGTAGCCGCTTGTTGCGTGTAGTGGATTCCTGACCTATCCAGCGGAACCCAATTCCCCGATTTCTTATTGAAAGCCTCTCATATAATCTCAGCTTAATTGATAATGTTGTACCACAAGAAAGGTAGGAAGATTAGGCTGTTAGACGTCCCGTTGATGACAAGCTCAGAATAGATGGAACGCAGTCTTTGATAGGACAAAGAAAGGGACGGAAATCAGGTGTGGCCTTTAAAGGAACCCATTTTGCACTAGCCGGTCGCGGTGGTCTAGCGGTTCTAGGCGCTCAGTCCGGAGCCGCGCGACTGCTACGGTCGCAGGTTCGAATCCTGCGTCGGGCATGGTTGTGTGTGTTGTCAGTTAGGTTTAAGTAGTTCTAAGTCTAGGGGACTGATGACCAGAGATGTTAAGTCCCATAGTGCTCAGAGCCATTTGAACCTTTTGCACTAGGCTCCAGCTAGCTGGGATTTGTTTCCTCTAAAATTCCTGAACTGACTTTAGGTCTACAGTGTTGTCCTCAATGAAATTTCCTCTGAACCTAGGTCAGAAATTTGACTCTTGACATCGTCGTTCATATGGTACGTGGAACTACATGGGGATCTTCAGTGTCCACCATGCGTTCTTCAGCAACAGGTTTGGCGTACTCAACTACTGGAATTCCTGCACTTTTTCTGGATGAAAGACCATCGTACAGAGCTCGTCGACAATGCCATCTGCATATCATCTGGTGCTATCACGCATTATCAAGCCTAGTGCACTGGCTTTCGCTGTAAACAGGTATTATGCTACCTGATTTGCTCAGATCAACTGCTCTTTCGAGGGAATTTTTTAGGAATCCTATCTACACAGGCGTAAGGATCTTAAAAGACTACATTCACGACATTTACTTTTGCATGATGCTTCTGCCAGAGGTTTCAAACCTCTCTATAAGTGGCAAGGTGGTTGGAAGCAGTAATGTATGTGAACCAACAGAACATCTTATCAAGTGCTAAACTCCCAAGTGGATCACACCTACCATCCAAGACTTAGAGTGCCGTGAATCGAATGGCAATGGGCCAGGGCAGATGCAAAGATGCACACCTTAAGTGGAACATCTGCTCAATCCAGATTTTGACTACTGCCGAGCTCCACGCTATATTATACAGCAAAAAGTCTAGAAAACATGTGCCCTAAAATACATAACTTAAGAGCTATGAGCACAACTTTACCTTCGATACTGTGAGACATGTCTCTTCTACTGCAAAGTCTTTACTCTCTATATTTTGAGAAGTGGTAGTACGCCCGCATCTCGTGGTCGTGCGGTAGCGTTCTCGCTTCCCACGCCCGGGTTCGATTCCCGGCGGGGTCAGGGATTTTCTCTGCCTCGTGATGGCTGCGTGTTGTGTGCTGTCTTTAGGTTAGTTAGGTTTAAGTAGTTCTAAGTTCTAGGGGACTGATGACCATAGATGTTGAGTCCCATAGTGCTCAGAGCCATTTGAAGTGGTAGTACGGACGAAATAGAAAAATAGTCCAGTGGACGTAAGCTGTTAAGTGATACCTTAACAGCTATGAGCACTTGTTCATCTTCACTGGTGTTAAACACATCTCCTCTGCTGGGAAAGTGCTCGTAGCTCTAACGTATGCATTTCAGAGGCCAAGTTCACTAGACAATTTTTTCTTGTTTTGGTCCGTACTACCATCTCCTAAAATATGGAAAGCAAAGAGCTTGATGTAGAAGAGATTTGGTTTACAATATCGAAGATGGAATGCTCATAACTCACATGGTACGCGTTTTAGAGCCCATGTTTACTGCACTTTTTTGCTTCGAACTATTGTTTCTATGATATTCCTGAATACAGATCGTTCCTTTGGCGTACCCTGTGCATCGCATAGCGATTGATGCTGTCAAGCATATCACCATAACGAAGAACATTTCCTGCTGGTAACAACAGAGGCAGTGCACTCGATTGAAGAACTCGATATTCAATTATGAAACATATGTAACCTTGTTCTAGTTCATAGGCTCCCATTAGTATATATGTTTGTATCAGTTGACAATTGTATTAGTCCTACGAAAAATAATCTCGATATATAAAAACAATGTCCCGACTGACTGCTTCAATCAGTCACTGATTCATCATCGCCCAGCCCAAATCACTAACGATAGAAGCTTTAAATTTCCAGAGGTTGTTGATCTTATACTGTATAGGTCGTTGAAGACGGAAGTTTTCAGGATTCCACCCATAAGGGGGTGAAATAGGGAATGCAAGGGATTTTGAAAATATGTCGCTATTAAGGCAATTTTGAAGCTAAACCTACGAAAACTGGTGTTCGGTTCCTCGGCCAGAAATAAGGAAACAAGTGTTTCAGCATTCTTGGAAACTGAACGCCTGTGGGAGTGAAATAGTAGGCAAAAGGCTTTTTAGAAAGAACTCATTATTAAAGAATTACTGAAGCATGTTTAAAGCTACGTCTATGAAAATTGGTATTTCACTTCTAACTAGGAGAAGAAAGGATACTTGTTCCAGTGTTTGTGGAAATTTGGCCTCCTAAGGAAGTGAATCAGGGAATGAAAAATTTTGTGAAATTATTAAATTATGAAAGCATTTTCAAAGCTAAATCTATGAAAATTTGTTTTGGCTTCTCTGTTAGAAATAAAAAAAATTGTTTGATACTATGATGAATTAGGGGATGAAAATTTCTAAGAAGTATTTCGTTACAACAAAAATTTTTCAAGGTAAATATATTAAAATTGGTATCTCACTTCTCGGTTAGGTGTAAGGAAATATGTTACAGGATGAAAGTTTCTATGGAAATGCCACCGCAAGAATGCAAAAGACATGATTAATAAATCCTTGGACTCCAGCTGCCAGGACAGCTTTTTGGTATGAAGTACTGCGGCGGCGCGGTTCTTTCCGTCCTTTTGCGACGGGCCTGCACCCACCTGAGAACATTCTCAGCTGATCATCAGTATGAAAGCCGAGTGAAACCTACTGTACTTCGATTTAAACCAGGCTGCAATTGAAGTCACTAATCTACGTTTCAGGAGAAAGTTTTCATATGAAATGAAAAGTTGGAAATTTTGTCCTCAATTAATATATTCTGAAACTTAGGTGAGCAAGTATCACTGCCAAGCCCGTGCTAGTCTTAAGTCAGTCACAATCCCTTTCACTCACGTTAGCAAGTTTATGGTGTTGCATTTCCAGAAAACGTAATAGCTGCAAAAATACTGATTGTTTTAGATCGATAATGCTCGCTAAATATTAAGTCTGTTGGTACCAAAAGCAGTCACAGTTTTTAGCCACCGACCTGCTCAATACGCCACGCGGAATATATGTCTTATCTCGTCACAAAATTCACTTAAAAATTCCGAAATTTCCACACACGCATCGGAATAATCATGCCGTCACTTTCCAACACTTTTGATGTATGAAACACTGCTAGATCCGGCAACTTATCATTTCCATCGGAACTACTACTGCACACGTTCGATCTGTTTCATGGCTAGGCTTCCACTCTTTCTCTAGAATACTGTCTTCTTTTCCAGCAGAGAAAGGCGCGCGAAGAATATTGCTTTACCATTGGTCAATTTACTCAACAGCCAATAGCAAAACAACACTTTCCCGCGTCAGTCCGCCCTTTCCATCAATAACCAATCGCAAAATAGTAAACCTAACGACTGCACTTATTACCGACGTAGTTATCTAATATGCTGAAGTTTTTCTTATGCATAAAGTTATTTACTATTGGTATTTATACCTGAATTACCTTTCCCTTTACCATAAACTTACTTTACAAATCTATTCTACAAAAATTCCCTTTGTCCATATCCATACTTTTTCGAATTGTTCCCACACTAAATCCTATTACGTAACTCGTTAAACAATTATCTTCATATTAACATTAATCCACACTCACGTATCATTCATACTGCTAAAACAAATTTATAACATTTTACATACACAAAAAGACACAACACTTTATGGAAATACTAGAACAGTTTATGAAAAACATTCTATTACTTTAGTGCACTCTAGTGGGCACAATAGAAACTAAAATCAGTCCCCCTATCAAATACCGTCCTCTATCGGCTGATACATAAACTACGTGCGCGTCCAGTCTCGCCTCACCATCTGTCACTTTCCAGCTCTGAGACACATTTCCCACTTAACCGCCTCCAAGGCATGATCAGTATACGGCGCTACGGCTCAGTACGTTCTGAAAAGACCATGCTTCTATGGTCTTAATTAGTGTGAGAAGGTTCAAAATGGTTCAAATGGCTCTGAGCACTATGGGACTTAACATCTGTGGTCATCAGTCCTCTAGAACTTAGAACTACTTAAACCTAACTAACCTAAGGACATCACACACATCCATGCCCGAGGCAGGATTCGAACCTGCGACCGTAGCAGTCACGCGGTTCCGGACTGCGCGCCTGGAACCGCTAGACCACCGCGGCCGGCAGTGTGTGAGAAGGTGTTGCAGTTCGTAGACAACATAAAAATTTGATTGAAGAAAAAATGTCTGTGCAGACAATACATGCTACGGGAGCGAAGCAGCGGGCGCTAAGGCTTAGCTAGTATTCTTGTATCTAGGGAAAGACAAATGGTCACGGCTGTTTTTTCGATGTGGTAAGCCTCTATGAGCAACCTTCGTATGTTACGTCTTTCATTTATCTCGTACGTACGATTTAACAGCTTCCCCGCAGCTGTCTTTAGATATCAGGCCAGAAGAGAGCGCTTTTCTCTGGATTATACGACTGGCCAGAGCAGAAATGACCCTTCCGCATTGCTTCCATTTCTAGCCCTTTCCGGCGCGCCGTTTCTTTCGCCGCGGACCACTGCCTCTAGAGACGGGATGCTGGGGCGGGGGCGGGCGTGGGGCGCTGCTATCGACCCGCGGGCCACCGTTGTCTGGAGGGCGGCTGCGGCTGTCCACTTGTTTACGTTCCGCGGCGAAAGTTTGCGGCGCGGCTCTAAGTGGGCCCGCCTTATCTCGCTCGCCAGCAGCCGCCGCCCCAGCGCCACCTTTATCGCCATTGCGCGCTCGGCTCTCACTGGCCTCGCTGCAAACGCCCGGTCCGTTCTCTTGCACCGGTTTACAATTTGTAGCGCGGTCACTCGCAGCAATCGTTCGATCCGAGGTACGGTGCCACAACAATTCAGGTCTCACACCAGTCAGCTGACACAAAGTACGAGGGCAGTTCAACAAGTAATGCAACACATTTCTTTTCTGAAACAGGGGTTGTTTTATTCAGCATTGAAATACACCAGGCTATTCCCCAATCTTTTAGCTACACAACACTATTTTTCAACATAATCTCCATTCAATGCTACGGCCTTACGCCACCTTGAAATGAGGGCCTGTATGTCTGCACGGTACCATTCCACTGGTCGATGTCGGAGCCAACGTCGTACTGCATCAATAACTTCTTCATCATCCGCGTAGTGCCTCCCACGGATTGCGTCCTTCACTGCGCCAAACATATGGAAATCCGACGGTGCGAGATCGGGTCTGTAGGGTGCATGAGGAAGAACAGTCCACTGAAGTTTTGTGAGCTCCTCTCGGGTGCGAAGACTTGTGTGAGGTCTTGCGTTGTCATGAAGAAGGAGAAGTTCGTTCAGATTTTTGTGCCTACGAACACGCTGAAGTCGTTTCTTCAATTTCTGAAGAGTAGCACAATACACTTCAGAGTTGATCGTTTGACCGTGGGGAAGGACATCGAACAGAATAACCCCTTCAGCGTCCCAGAAGGCTGTAACCATGACTTTTCCGGCTGAGGGTATGGCTTTAAACTTTTTCTTGTTAGGGGAGTGGGTGTGGCGCCACTCCATTGATTGCCGTTTTGTTTCAGGTTCGAAGTGATGAACCCATGTTTCATCGCCTGTAACAATCTTTGACAAGAAATTGTCAGCCTCAGCCACATGACGAGCAAGCGATTCCGCACAGATGGTTCTCCATTGCTCTTTATGGTGTTCGGTTAGACAAAGAGGGACCCAGCGGGAACAAACCTTTGAATATCCCAACTGGTGAACAATTGTGACAGCACTACCAACAGAGATGTCAAGTTGAGCACTGAGTTGTTTGATGGTGATCCGTCGATCATCTCGAACGAGTGTGTTCGCACGCTCCGCCATTGCAGGAGTCACAGCTGTGCACGGCCGGCCCACCGCGGGAGATCAGACAGTCTTGCTTGACCTTGCGGCGATGATGACACACGCTTTGCCCAACGACTCACCTTGCTTTTATCCACTGCCAGATCACCGTAGACATTCTGCAAGCGCCTATGAATATCTGAGATGCCCTGGTTTTCCGCCAAAAGAAACTCAATCACTGCTCGTTGTTTGCAACGCACATCCGTTACAGATGCCATTTTAACAGTTCCGTACAGCGCTGCCACCTGTCGGAAGTCAATGAAACTATAGGAGACGAAGCGGGAATGTTTGAAAATATTCCACAAGAAATTTCCGGTTTTTTCAACCAAAATTGGCCGAGAAAAAAATGTGTTGTATTACTTATTGAACTGCCCTCGTACTACGGCAGCGTAAGCCTTCTTCCTCGAATTGCGTTTAAAGGCATGCCGAAACAAACTTAAAAACCCGATAATTTAGCAGAGGGTGAGTGGAGCGATCGAGTTGAGCATGAAATTTTCCAGTGTCATGAGAAGTCCAGGATCCGTGCAACTCAACGGCTTCATTGAAAACGGAGATAGGTTCCGCAAATACGGGTAATAAAGTGTCCAGTATCCTGATTGCAGACATTATCTCTGAGGGCACCATGATCAGATTTATAGTAATGAGTAAAATAGACATCTCTTGGGTCATTTAGGTTGTGGTATCGATAGCTACGATGCCACAAGGTAGGTGCGCTCTACTAGGATGGCACTACGACACCGACACCGGCGACGGCGCCCTCTGGCCGACGCTGTGCAGCTCTACGAGCGCCGCTCCTGATGCGGCCCGTTTGATGCCGAGCAGCTGACCAACCGACATTGTTTCTATTTCATAGTGGGCGAGCCACTACTTTGTAACTTGATGTACAGCTTCGCACATACGTTCTCATCACAGCCAAAGTACATAGTAAAACCACTTTCAATCAAGTGTTCTACCTCACCTGCTGCTCCTAGCTTCCTACATTCGGCCTACTCTTCAAGTTTCAGGAGCAGACCCACGCGCCGCCTATCCAGGCGGGATGCAAAATAGGTATCATTGAAGTTTATCGTAAATAGAAATGAGAAGGAGCAATCTGTGTTCAGTGTAAAGACTTCTTTTATAACCAAGATCGCGTTGTAAACTATTTTTTATTCATCGATTTCGTCAGAAAGGAGTGTGATCTTCATATCTTTAAAAAACGTTTTGGTTTTATATCATGTTCCATTGAGCGTTCATTACTCATGCCATGTTAAACATTTTAGTGGAGATCATATTGCACATTCCACATATGTTTGTAACAGACCTATTTGTAATTCTTTTTTGGACAAACCTGTGTGGAATGTCCAATATAAGTTCCACAATGTTAACGTAGCACGAGTAATGAACGCACAATGGACATGATATACAACGAAAAAAGTTTTGGCTAGTTCTAAAGATGACAGTTTTACCTGTCGAAACCGCTCAATAAAAAACAGTTTAGAACACGATTGTGGCTCTAAGAAATTCTTTTAAAGCAGGTTTGGTTCAATTACTGGTTTCGACCCGTGCCACAGGCCAGCTTCATGTTTGTATTTAATAATCACTAATCGCGGTTCATTATTGGGGCAATGTTTCATTTATGAATTCTGTTTTAAAGTGCAGTTTTAAATTATGACGGACACACGTCTGATTTTCACCTCGACGCCTTTCAGTGGTGCATTAACATAAGGCGATCTTGTCTTACACAAAGAGGCATGCACCACAGGGTTTAACCACCAGTAGTCCTGTCGGAGGTGGTATCTCCTTGCGTTCCTCCGAGTTTTGAACTGACTTACCCAGCCTACTATAGAGGGAACTACTGTCTAACGTGGATTCCGGACCACGGCATAGCTCGGCATTTTTCACATCAACAAACACTGTCAGAGGGGAAAGAAGTAATAAATCAGAGATAAAAATCCTTGGATCGATCAGGGATCGAATCCGAGACTTCTAGATTTATAGTTTATCACTGAGGTCTCTAGATTATCTGGCGAAGGAAAGAGGACATCTGGCCAGAGTAACAGCACCTTTACGTCTGACAAAGAGACTGAGATAATAAGAGCGCACACTGCAGTAGTCTGAAGCCCAGTACACTCTGAGACACAAAGCTGCGACTCACGGCGCAAGGTTATTTCTGGACGGCATCTCATATCAGTTCTTCGCATTGCACCTTGAATCCGGTGCTTGCTGGACGGTATTTCCCAGAAATTTTCAATTCCCACCAAACTGGGATTCTCGGACTGAGCGTTGTGGAAGATTGCCAGTATGGACGTGAGTCAGAACCGACAAGTGAGTATCGCACTGCGCCACTATGCAATGTACAGCCAGACAATCTACAGCAAACCACATAAATGGCTTAACGTTCGCAGGTGCAGTGACTCAGTGACTGCTCATATTCGCACTGCACAAGTGCATTCTCACTAACAAGGGAACCTCCCCACCGCCCCCCCCTCAGATTTAGTTATAAGTTGGCACAGTGGATAGGCCTTGAAAAACTGAACACAGATCAATCGAGAAAACAGGAAGAAGTTGTGTAGAACTATGAAAAAATAAGCAAAATATACAAACTGACTAGTCCATGTGCAACACAGGCAACATCAAGGAGAATGTGAGCTCAGGAGCGCCGTGGTCCGTGATTAGCATGAGCAGCTGCGGAATGAGAGGTCCTTGGTTCAAGTCTTCCCTCGAGTGAAAAGTTAATTTCTTTATTTTCAGACAATTATTATCTGTCCGTCCGTCCGTTCGATGCAAGGTAACTGCGCCGATTGTGAAACTGCTGCATTCATTTGTTGCAGTTTATGTGACAAACTCTTATGTTTTCATCACTTTTTTGGGAGTGATTGACACATCCACAAGAAAACCGAAATCGGGCAAGGTAGAAGAATCTTTTTACCCATTCGCCAAGTGTACAAGTTAGGTGGGTCGACAACATATTCCTGTCATGTGACGCACATGCCGTCACCAGTGTCGTATAGAATATATCAGACGTGTTTTCCTGTGGAGGAATCGGTTGACCTATGACCTTGCGATCAAATGTTTTCGGTTCCCATTGGAGAGGCACGTTCTTTCGTCTACTAATCGCACGCTTTTGCGGTGCGGTCGCAAAACACAGACACTAAGCTTATTATAGTGAAAAGAGACGTCAATGAACGAACGGACAGATCATAACTGTGCGAAAATAAAAAAATTAAACTTTTGACTCGTGGAAAAATTTGAACCCTCGACCTCTTGTTCCACAACTGCTCACGCTAACCACGGGACCACGGCGCCCTTCAGCTCGGGTTCTCCTAGATGTTGCCTATACTGCACATAGACTACTCAGTTCGTATATTTTGCCTTTTTTTTTCATAGTTTCATACAACTTCTTCCTGTTTTCTCGATTGATCTGTGTTCAGTTTTTTAAGGTCTATCCACTGTGCCAACTTATAACTAAATCTGAGGGGGGTGCGATGGGCAGGTTCCCTTGTAAGTATGGAGTGTAACAACAAAGAAACTGAACAACTTATATCTCTTTGTAGAGAGCAGCAGGAATTGTGGGATTTTAAGCACAATAAATATCACTTAAAAACAAAACTAAATGATGACTGGCAGAAGGTCGCCAGTGACATCGCAAGCGAAACCGATGAAGCGAAGAACAGCATGCAGACTTCGATGACAGTAGCTGATATATTTTGGATATTTTGAATAGCTACGAGAAATTCATAAAGAAATCTGCCGTTGTCAAAAAGTTTACTTGATATTGCAGTTGTGCGGTATGTGTCCATTATTCATGGTTCACACACAGCCGATGTCTTTGAACGACATTCGATAAAAAAAATTCAAACTGTTCAGCCTTGTCAACAAATAGTTCAATGAAGAGATTATTTCCACTATACACTGCCCTAATTTTTAACACTGGCGTTAATCATTAACAAAAGCTCTTTCTCAGATGGTACAGCACGATAAATATGGCACTTTCAATCGTAACTTGCTCCAGCTGTGAGACGGCGGCGCCCCAACTCGAACCACTAACAATGCACAGCGCGGCGGAGCTCCGCCAAAGCTGAGTTTACCCTCACATTACTTTGATGTACTGACAACATGTGTAGCGTGTTCAGTGGGGAGTGCTGTGTGGGCGCGCGTTAACGTATTCAGATTATTTTTAGGACACTCTGAAACTATATGTAAGTCGGTTAAATGAATCTCCACTGACGAGAAATACGTATTGGTTTCTTATGAACCTAAAAAAAAATCATTTCGATATGTTAGCTACTTGTAGAGATATATCACCTAAAGTGCAACAACCGAAAAGTATCAGGATAACCGTTGGTGGATGCATGTGGAACTTAAAGTAAGAAACACATATGGGTACAACCTTCTAGGTGAATAAAAATGGAGGGTGGAATGGGAATTAGAAATTACTTGCGGATGACTACAAAAAATTTCTAAAGGCTTGTCGAAATGGTTGGAGGACGCATTTCGAAAAAATTACATTTTCAGACTTGCAGTTTCTGTCTCCCTCGGATCGGCAGTCGCACTTTGCACTCATAAATCACTGCATATTCTTCCGAAAATATGAAGTGAGTTACTTAACTGCGAAGAATCGTAATAAAAATGACCAATAACGAAATCATAGACACTTCAACAACACGTTGCGACATGACACTAAGATATAAAGGAATGAAATATTTTTACGGAGTTGTTTCTCCGCATTATTTTGACAACGAACGCATAACGAAAAAAACATGCGAATCCAAAATCTGTCTTTTTTAGTTTTTTATGCACCCAAAAAAGTAAGTTTCCAAAAGACAACTTCTTCGCCGTGTAATGCAGATTTTGTTCTTTAGAGCAGTGCTGTCAGCTTTTTTTATACATGCCTAGATCCTAGAGCAGGCATTTTCAGGTGGCACCTTGGCGAACACAAGCGTTGTGATGAAATGGGGGAGTCTAGGAGGGGGGGAGGGGGGAGGAGGGGAGGGGGCCAGATACCGGTATGTAGCTTTCTTTCGAAGCATGACCGTATGTTAAATCTATTCTGACCTTGATCACATGCGAAACTATTCACCATGCTATGATCATAATGCACACTTTTTATGTTAATGAAAATATTGTAACAAAATACTTCATACATTTCTATAAGGATTTTTCTCGCCCTATATTTTCTCGGTTCACAAGCTGGAAATAATGATTATGCCCACGTCTAAAATCATACACCTGTGTTTCCAATGTTTATTTTGTTGGGAAGAAATCGGCTTGTGTCTCATACTGAATCCATTTCTCTCCTTACCGTGAAGTAATATTAGGACTGTAGCCGTGTACGTCATTTACACTGATCGTTTTGGGATTACTGCTCATTGGCTACAGAACTACAGATAAAAAGGGAGCTTACACACCTACTTACATATTATCGACTCAGATACTTATTTACAGCAGTAAACGAAAGTCAGTGCTGTTAATTAGAAATTTCTTACCCAACAGTTAGCGCTTGGGTAAGAAAAACTTCACTCACCACTTTCTCTTTCTCGTGTAAGTCCGAAATACGTTGAGAAGGCAGTGAAATAGGTGGCACTCACTTCGTGTCCGTCGACTTGGCTGACGAGATAACAACTAACCAACGAAAGAAGAACAATAAGCTAGCCAGTAACTCGATGGAGTGGATAATGAACTGCCATTAACAATACAAGCAAGCTGTCAGCTGCAGCTAGTTGTCATCGGCTACTGCGGGCGAAATTCCAATAATGTCTGTCGTTAATACATTCGCTGTGGCCTCCGCCACGTACCGTCATGCGTTCATGCTCATTTTTAAAGCTTTTAGAATTAGCAACCTATATTAGTCATTGGTATAATCGCGTAATGATCACAACGAAAAGATCCGAGAAATTAGAGCAAATACGGAGACTTACAAGCAGTCGTTCTTCCCACGCACAATTCGTGAATGGAACAGGGAAGGGGGGATCAGATAGTGGTACAATAAGTACCCTCCGCCACACACCGTAAGGTGGCTCGCGGAGTATAGATGTAGATGTAGATGTAGATGTAGATTTTTGAAGCAATTTAGTTGCATTATTGAACCATAATCTAACCCTTCGTGTTTTTACCCCCCAGAAAATTTGGTTTTATCCCTCCGGAGGGTAATCACCCCCGGTTGGAAACCACTGCCGTAGAGGAATTTAACTTTTGATTGCTCTGAATTCCGATGTTGAATAAAGATATGCAATGTACGCCTGCGTATTCTGTAAACATGTTAGTTTTGTAATGCAGAAAGTTATTAATATATCTCGTGCAGAAGTGCCAGTTTTTTTTCCCAAATCACGTTTTTTCTCAGCGACCTGCTTATACAAACTTACGGTATGGAATCAGGCGACAATAATTCCCTGGCCTTTTTAACTGGTCCGCCATTCACAACTATCTTGCACATTCCACTCTACTAGGAATACTATTACATATATGATTTTTCAGCATTTCTGATTAAGTACTCGAACTGGAGGTAAATGCAACTGCGCACATGCTGCAGATAAAATGTCAGCAAATGTTCAGAGGAAAACTCTTTTCTGTGTTCATAGGTCAGAATTTTTGCATTTAAGTAAGATTCAGAGTAGTTTCAGATTATGTAAACAGACCACCAAAGTCAAACGCTGTCAGGCTGTACTAGCACTTGGATGTGTGTCCATCCGAGTCTGCCGAGCCCTGTTGACGAACAGGGTGCAGTCAGCCCTCGTGAGTACAATTGAGGAGCTACTTAATTTAGAAGTAGCAGCTCCGGACACGAAAACTTACAACGGCCGTGAGAGGAGCATATCCGCATCCAGCGACGGCCATGGGCTGGGAACGACAAGGAGGTCGGTAAGTACGGTTGGAACTTGGAGGCCTGTTCGGATAGAGTTTGATTGGTTGAAATGGCTCTGAGCACTTTGGCACTTAAAATCTGCATCAGTCGCCTAGAACTTAGAAGTAATTAAACCTAACTAACATAAGGACATCACATACATCCATGCCCGAGGCTGGATTCGAACGAGCCACCGTAGCGGTCGCTCGGTTCCAGACTGTAGCGCCTAGAACCGAACGGCCACTACGGCCGGCGAGTTTGGTTGCAGCATCAACTTAGTTTCCTAGGTACTTTCAAGTGAATAGTAAGCTAATTTCCTTCCTCTGTCTCAGGCAAATTCCTCTGACATCTGACATGCAAAATATACGTGGGCTCAGAAATAGGACGAATCCATCACAAGCAAAGGTTCATTACGTAATGGCACAACAAAGCTGGACAATATCAGGAACATAAAAGCTATGTATTAGAATGAATGCATCCCTCAAAACTTTTTCATGGACAGAACGGGGCAATTTAATTTTGACATGCTCGAAATTACCCTTTCTATCGATATTTCATCGACAAGAACATCATTTTCGCGTAATATGTTAATGATTGAGTACATGCTGTCAACTGTAGAAACAGTTAAGTCATGATGAAAAGGATTTTGTGATATAGCGTTGACCTGAATTACAGCACTGAAAAATTAGATCTTGTCAAAATTTTATCCTGATTTCAAAAACAGGCGATGTGAAGCTGTTAGTTTCACCAGTGAAGCGGCATGGGGTGGATTGCGAAGTGGGTTTGAGCTGAACCCAGTGAAAATTTCCAAAAAAAAAAAATCCCACCAAATAACATTTATTTAACAATTTCTCATATCCAGTGTGCAAATTACCACAATCAGTAAGAACAGTTAAAAAATCAAGAAAAATGCACCGTTAAGAAATAAGATGCTCACTCATTTAAAGACGTGAAAACATTACTTCTGCAATAAACTCACTTAAGACGTACTTATAATTAAATATATTTACTTTAAAATTACTCTGAATGACTACTGTCTGTATGCACGAGGTTAGTTCAGAGTAGTTTTTAACTGATACTTGAAAGGAGTCTGTAGTTGAAATGCTACAACCGTTTAACGAAAATTTCTTACTAATCAAGATCTTTTTGTATTTTGGATGAAGTCTTTTTGGTCATGTCAAATAAACAGTATTGAAGACTCCCATCAAGACAGTAAACGCAGTAAGACATATCGAGACAACCTTAAGGCCAGAGAGTACAAGAGGCAACAAAATGAAAGGCAATCTTAAAGCATTAGTCCAGTAAGTGAAATTAAGACAATTACAAATTTTCATTGAAAGAAAGCAAGAGTCTGGGTCCGACTGAAAACAGCAAATGTCCAAATTATTATTTTGACAACGGTTTGAAAATTGACTATCGTTCCGTTAACCGTCATTTAGACAGAATATTTTCTAGTTACGACCCACTGGCCGAGTTAATACACACCCTCAGCTGACATTAAATATAACATACTCAAAAATATTATAGATACAGCCTTATATTCTACGGCAGCTTTACTGAAACACGGGACAGTAGGTGTGATCAATTGGCCAAGACGAGACTTTAAGGTTCTATAAATATTTAATAAATAATATATGAAATTTGAACTGACCAGAATTTATAATACAGCAAACAGTTCAAGAGACTTGACAGTTTTGGTGATGTACCTCAAACATGATAATTATCACTATTTCTTTTTCACTAGAGCAAGCTTATTAAATTTGCTTCACTTTAACACACGTCAACAATGCCAAGACCAAAGAATAATTATGCAGCAATTTGATCATACCTGCTAATACGAGCCGTATTTGTTGAGGTAGAGGGATGAAACAAAATACAAATAATCAAATCGCTCTTGCAGAGCTGCAGCAGAATACCAAAGAGACTGACTCTGCTTGCAGGTATTCTACCAATAATAATAATAACAATGATGATAAGCAATACAATGTCGGCCTTATCACCAGTACAGAACGTCTGTGGAATGAGACAGAACAGCCGTAGAGCAGTGGCGACTTAAAGGGCAAACTCTACAAAACCTCAAGCTCCTACAATCAGAATACTTAAGCTGAACCAAGAAATTGCTCAGTAGTTATTCTGCAGTGAAGTCGTTCTAGTATCGACTTTTTTTTGGAGCCCAGCACCATAGTCCAGAAAAGAGAGCACAGGGCAGGTCGGACTGCTGACAACACCCACGGTCACTTCCGTCATGGCCACAGGCCCACTGCCGATATCAACAAGCCGCGGAAGCAAAGCTGCCCACGCCGCTCTCGTGTTTCCTCGTCCAGCCCACTCTTCACTCTACTGCCTGTGCTGTTTCTTAAAAACCCGTTCGCCAGCGGGCACCGCCTGCTAGCAACCCGGAAGTTCGTTCTGACTCAAGCGGTCAATGAGCGCAAGCGAAGAAGCATCGACACTATAGAGTATAGAGGGCAGGTCGCAAGAATTGCTGCCGCACGGCACAACCAGATCCAAAATTGTAGTACTCTTTTGATCCCAAGTTTCATTCTTCATAACTTGAATCCGTCCTGTTTGTATCTTGCAGAGAGTATTGTGGAAGGTAGCAGAGTGTGAGGAAGAATCGTGTTGCAAGTAAAGTAAAGTCAGTCATAGGTTACGTACCAGTGACAAGACTCTGCCATTTTCCTACGAATGCAATTGCCTCTTAAAAATATGAACCAAATATGCTGGAATACAACCTCGAATAGCTAGGGCTCACATCAGGAAAAGCAGATGATGAATATTTGCTATGGAGGGCAGAGATTTGCCTGGCTCAGAGAAAAAACCTCATAAAAATGCTAAAGACGTTGAGCAGCGACAGCTCAGTGTCTATTACTCGTACGTACCGTTAAGCTAATTTCAAATTTTTGCGATAAATTTCGGAATAATAAACGGTTGTTAGGAATGCGAAAATGAGATTGCACGCAAAAGAAACCTGCAATAGTCGCGCGGGATTAGCCGAGCGGTCTTAGGCTCTGCATTCATGGACTGTGCGGCTGGTCCCGCCGGAGGTTCGAGTCCTCCCTCGGGCATGGGTGCGTGTGTTTGTCATTAGGATAATTTAGGGTAAATAGTGTGTAAGCTTAGGGACTGATGACCTTAGCAGTTAAGTCCCATAAGATTTCACACACATTTGAACAAATTTTTTTTTGAAACCTACAATAACATTTTGAAGTGTGTACTCGTATCTGTGCTCGACATATGGATGGTGATTGATTCGACTAGAATTCCGGTTCTGTATCGCCACCACTCAAGCACAATTCTTCTGCTTGAAAAGAAAGGTCTCTCAAAAACATTGACTCGTGATCTAGTATTGATTTTACGCACATATCACATCTGCACAATCAGGGTGCACAATGTAACCAGATCCAGTACCGTCATCATGCATTGAGGTACATATGAGTACACGAATCGTGATTCTTACAGGAAACTTTGTTTCTCTCCAGGAACATGTTGCTTAAAATATCCCAGGTACAGACGGACAATAGCTGTCAAAAGGTAAAATCAAATTAATCCTGTACCCGAGAAATTATCACAGGGCAACAGATACAGGAATCCTGCATTGCCGTTTACAACGTAGCAAGTAATGCCTTGTTATCAAAGGCCAACTGAAGCTCCTATGTCAGATTCCACCTGTGACAGTGACTCAGCCAGCCACTAGAACGCTACGAATATTTATACACGGTATGACCAGAAGTTTAGAGGTAGCGTCCCTGATCAGTAATCAAAACGTCCTTGGTCCCGCGTTCGACTCCCGCAACCGCTTAATTTTGATTAATAATCAGCATTGGCGCCCGTAGACTTCCGGCATGAGAAGTCACCCTCATTGTGCCAACGGCCTTGTCAAAGAGGGCGGAGGAGCGAACAGAGGTTCAGGGCACTCTCTTGTCCTAGGAGTGGGAAAGAGCCCCTAAAGGCGGAAGATTCAGTAACGATCAACAGCATGAGGGTGCAGAAGGCATTATAGACACGTAACGTGTATTCACAGGGCATATGGCCTGTAATTGAGGTGTCATGATGATCTTTCCACTGGCAAAGTATTCCAGACCTGTACCCCATTCGGATTCCTGGGTGTGGATCCCCAAAGGGGAAGGTAGCGATGAGAAAGAGATCCAATAATTAACGGAAGGATAACGTTCTACGAGTCGGGGCGTGAAATGTCAGAAGCTTGAGATGGTAGGGAAGCTAGAAAATCTGAAAAGGCGAATGCGAAGGCTCGATCTAAATATAGTAGGTGTCAGTGAAGAGAAATGGAAAGAAGACAAGGATTTCTGGTTAGGTGAGTATAGTGTAATATCAACGACAGCAGAAAGTAGTATGACCGGAGCAAAACTCGTTATGAGTAGAAAGGTTGCGCAGCAAATGTGTTACTATGAACAGTTCAGTGAAAGGCATTATATTTCTCAAAATGGTTCAAATGGCTCTAAGCACTAAGGTGACTTAACATCTGAGGTCATCAGTCCCTTAGACTTAGAACTACTTAAAACTAACTAACCTAAGGACATCACACTCATCCAGGCCCGAGGCAGGATTTGAACCTGCGACCGTAGCAGCAGCGCGGTTCCGGACTGAAACGCCTTGAACCGCTCGGCCACAGCGGCCGGTTTATATTTGTCAGAATCGACAGCAAACGGATACCGACAACGCAAGCCATAAATGAAGAGATCGAGAAAGTATATGAGGATACTCAAGGGGTAATGAAGTACGTAAAGAGAGATAACAATCTAATAGTCATGGGGGACTGAAATGCAGTTGTAGAGGAAGGAGCAGAAAAAAGGTTAAAGGAGAATATGGGCTTGGGGCAAGGAATGAGAGAGGACAAAGACTAATTGAGTTCTGTAACAGTGAATACTCTGTTCAAGAATCACAAGAGGAGGTGGTATATTAGGAAAAGGCCGGTTAATACGAGAAAATTTCAGTTAGACTACATCATGGTGAGACAAGAGATTCCGAAATCAGATACTGGATTGTAAGGCGTACCCAGGAGCAGATATAGACTCAGATCACAATATAGTAGTGATGAAGAGTAGGCTGAAGTTTGACATTAGTCTGGAAGAATCAATACGAAAAGTGGGATACAGAGGTACTAAGGAAGTTCTCTAAGGCTATAGATATAGCAATAAGGAATAGCTTAGTAGACAGTACAGTTGAAGAGGAATGGATGTCTCTATAAAAAGGGCCATCACAGATGTTGGAAAAAACCATAGAAACAAAGAACTGCGAATAAACCGTGGATAACAGAAGAAATACTTCAGTTGATCGATGAAAGGAAGTAGTACAAAAATGTTCTGGGAAACTCAGGAATATAGAAATACAAGTTGCTAAGGAATGAAACAAATAGGAAGTGCAGGGAAGCTAAGAGGAAATGGATGCTTGAAAAATGTAAAGAAATCGAAAAAGAAATGATTGTCGGAAGGACAGACTCAGCATACAGGAAATTCGAAACAACTTTCGGTGACATTGAAAGCTAGGGTGGTAACATTAAGATTGCAACAGGAATTCTACTGTTAAATGCTGAGGAAAGAGCGGACAGGTGGATAGAATAGTTTGAAAGCCTGTATGAGGGGGAAGATTTGTGTGTGAGATAGAAGAGGAAACAGAAGTCGATTTAGAAGAGATAGGTAATCCAGTATTAGAATCAGAATTTGAAAGAGCTTGGAGGACTTAAGATCAAATAAGGGAGGAGGGATAGATAAAATTCCATCAGAATATCTAAAATCAATGGAGGAAGTGGCAACAAAGAGACTGTTCACTTTGTTATGTAGGATGTATGAGTCTGGCGACATACCATCTGATTTTCGGAAAAATATCTTCCACACAATTCCAAAGACTACAAAAGCTGACAAGTGCGAGAATTGTCGCACAACCACCTTAACGTTTCATGTATCCAAGAGGCTGACAAGAATAATACAGGATGATTATAATTAAACTTTCGAAACGCTATAGAAAGAACAGCACTATATAAAACACGACGACGAGTACTTAAGACACTACCCACCCCATGCGCATCTCTGACACAAGTCAGAGCCATTATCTCAATGGGTGAGTACTGTGAAGCGGGAGTTTTGAAAGTGATCCTTTCCTCAAACCTATTTCACGTCCAAACCGTACATTTTCGGTCACGGGTTCATTATGGAAATCTTATTTGATGAGGCCTTCTCTACAACCCGCAGAAGCCAGCAACAGGAACTATGAAGCGTCCTCAATATACTGTAGGTCCCTTCTAAGAATCGTTGGCGCATTCTCTCTCGTGTTTTGGCAGGTATTTGCAATTTCGTTTATGGAACGCGTAGCTGGAGTCACGCCAAACTGACAACGCTCATCAGGTCTTTCATGCGACGCCAGCTGCCGACGAAAAGCGTCATTATGTTTCTCGTTACAAACAAAATGTTGTTTATAGCGGAGTTTTAAGTGCCAGTACGATGGGGCGGTCTCATATTAGTCTAGTACAATATTGGTTACCTCGGTATGTAACAGCAGGGACAGTAAAGCATGAAGAATAACCAGTAGTCCAGCACAGACAGCTCGCCGTGGTCCGTGCTGACTGCTACCGCCATGAAGTAGCGCTGCTCATCCGCTGCTGGAGTATTGCATATTCTTCGTGGTTTACTGTCCCTGTTATTAAACATCGACAAAAAAATATCGTGCTAGACTAGCTTTGGACCGCTCTCTCGTACAGGCACGGAAAACTCTTCGTATAAAAATTACACTCCTGGAAATGGAAAAAAGAACACATTGACACCGGTGTGTCAGACTCACCATACTTGCTCCGGACACTGCGAGAGGGCTGTACAAGCAATGATCACACGCATGGCACAGCGGATACAACAGGAACCGCGTTGTTGGCCGTCGAATGGCGCTAGCTGCGCAGCATTTGTGCACCGCCGCCGTCAGTGTCAGCCAGTTTGCCGTGGCATACGGAGCTCCATCGCAGTCTTTAACACTGGTAGCATGCCGCGACAACGTGGACGTGAACCGTATGTGCAGTTGACGGACTTTGAGCGAGGGCGTATAGTGGGCATGCGGGAGGCCGGGTGGACGTACCGCCGAAATGCTCAACACGTGGGGCGTGAGGTCTCCACAGTACATCGATGTTGTCGCCAGTGGTCGGCGGAAGGTGCACGTGCCCGTCGACCTGGGACCGGACCGCAGCGACGCACGGATGCACGCCAAGACCGTAGGATCCTACGCAGTGCCGTAGGGGACCGCACCGCCACTTCCCAGTAAATTAGGGACACTGATGCTCCTGGGGTATCGGCGAGGACCATTCGCAACCGTCTCCATGAAGCTGGGCTACGGTCCCGGACACCGTTAGGCCGTCTTCCGCTCACGCCCCAACATCGTGCAGACCGCCTCCAGTGGTATCGCGACAGGCGTGAATGGAGGGACGAATGGAGACGTGTCGTCTTCAGCGATGAGAGTCGCTTCTGCCTTGCTGCCAATGATGGTCGTATGCGTGTTTGGCGCCATGCAGGTGAGCGCCACAATCAGGACTGCATACGACCGAGGCACACAGGGCCAACACCCGGCATCATGGTGTGGGGAGCGATCTCCTACACTGGCCGTACACCACTGGTGATCGTCGAGGGGACACTGAATAGTGCACGGTACATCCAAACCGTCATCGAACCCATCGTTCTACAATTCCTAGACCGGCAAGGGAACTTGCTGTTCCAACAGGACAATGCACGTCCGCATGTATCCCGTGCCACCCAACGTGCTCTAGATGGTGTAAGTCAACTACCCTGGCCAGCAAGATCTCCGGATCTGTCCCCCATTGAGCATGTTTGGGACTGGATGAAGCGTCGTCTCACGCGGTCTGCACGTCCAGCACGAACGCTGGTCCAACTGAGGCGCCAGGTGGAATTGGCATGGCAAGCCGTTCCACAGGACTACATCCAGCATCTCTACGATCGTCTCCATGGGAGAATAGCAGCCCGCATTGCTGCGAAAGGTGGATAGACACTGTACTAGTGCCGACATTGTGCATGCTCTGTTGCGTGTGTCTATGTGCCTGTGGTTCTGTCAGTGTGATCATGTGATGTATCTGACCCCTGGAATGTGTCAATAAAGTTTCCCCTTCCTGGGACAATGAATTCACGGTGTTCTTATTTCAATTTCCAGGAGTGTATTTTATTTTTAATGGGAAACAAACAGACACGGTTTCCGTCGATACTGGGCGTCGCATGGAAGACATGATGAGCAGTATTTGTTTGAGATGACTCCGGCTGCACCCCGCAAAAACTAAAACACAACCATCTGCCGAAACACCAGAGAAAATACGCCTGATGGCTCTTGGCAGTGTATTTAGACTGAGGTGACATAAGTCAAAGTATGCCTTCTAATGTCGCATAGGACCTCCTTTTGCTCGGCATAGTGCAGCAACTCGACGTGGCGTGGACTCAACAAATCGTTGGAGGGCCCCTGCAGAGATACTGAGTCTTGATGACCATACAGCCACCCACAACTCCGAAAGTCTTTCAGATGCAGGATTTTGTGCACTAACTGACCTCCCGATTACGGCCCATAAACGTTCAATGGGATTAAAGTCGGGAGATCTGGGTGGCCAAACCATTCGCTCGATTTGTCCAGAATGTTCTTCAAACCAATCGCCAGCAATTTTGGCCTGGTGACATGACACATTACTATCCATAATAACTGGGAACATGAATGACTGAAAATGGTCTCCAATTAGGCGAACATAACAATTTCCACTGGATGATCGTTTCAGATGGATCGAAAGACCCAGTCCATTCCATGTAAAACCAGCCCACATCATTATGGGGCCACCACTAGCTTGCAGTGTCTTGTTGGCAACTTGGATCCATAGCTTCGTGGGGCTTGCGCCACACTCGAACCCTACCACCAGCTCTTCAAAATTGAAACTGGGACTCTCCTGATCAGGCCTCGGTATTCCAGTAGTCTTGGGTCGAACCGATATAGTCAGGAGTCCAGAAGATGCGCTGCAGACTATGTTGTGCTGTTTGCAAAAGTGCTCGCGTCAGTCGTCTGTTACTACAGCCCATTAACGACAAATTTATCAGCTCTGTCGTACGTCCCATATTGATTTCTGCAATTATTTGAAGCAGTGTTGTTTGTCTGTTAGCATTAACAACTCTACGCCAACGCCGCTGCTCTCGGTCGTTAAGTGAAGTCCGTCGGCCAATGCGTTGTCCTTGGCGAGGGGCAATACCTGAAATTTGGTATTCTCAGCAAGTTCTAGACACTGTGTATCTCGGGATATTGAATTCCCTAACGATTTTCGAAATGGAATGTCCCATACGTCTAGGTCCAACTACCATTTCGCTTTAAAAGTCTGTTAATTCGCGTTGTGTGGCCATAATGAGGTTGGAAACATTTTCACGTGAATCACCAGAGTACAAATGACAGCCCCGCCAATGCACTGCCCTTTTATATCTTGCGTTCGCTATAGTACCGCCTTCTGCATTTGTGTATATCGCCATCCCACGACTTTCGTCACGCCAGTGTGAGGTACCAGTGATCAAAATATCTGCACTTATTCCCCTAACGCCATGTATATACGCACGTCATCGTAAATACCTTTAAATTTCGTAGAACCAATAGACGGACTTATTGTACAGTACCATTAGTGTCAGGCTCTTTCAATAATAATATAAACAAAAAAAGTCCAGGCTGACAGGGAAATTGGACATAAAAGATAGAAGAGTACATGACACACGAGTAATAAAATGTGTACGTTTCCAGTCCCTTGGAGCTGCTGTAATGCCACTTCCTCGGACGAGAAATAAAAATCAAAAATTAGCTCCCAATACCCCAAAGATTTCCCCCCAAGTCCCAAATTCCCAGAAAAGTTAATAAGCGAACGAAGTTCCAATTTATCACTATTATTAGGACAATAACAAGTAATTAAATCAGGAATCTAAAACTTGACAGTTTAGCAACCTACGAAAGAAAGATTAAATTTCAGTAAAATTAAAATCAAAATCATAATAAACAGCAAAATTAACATAAATTAACATTCGCAAAGTAGAATCAACGATCCCAAAGAATACTCTGTGTGAGTACTCTTTGGGAATCGTGAGTAATGACCAAGTATAATTCAATGCATTGTCACTACGTTACGAGAGTTAGCCGAAACAGGTCATACTTTTGAATGCTCGTACATGTAGGCGCGCTTAGATTGTTTTTGTGATTTAATGATTGCGATCTATTATGACGCAGTAGTACGACCTCCTGACTTCAAATATCACATCATTAGAATTCGAACTCAGGACTTTTACCTACTAGAATGAAGTGAACTTTTAACTATATAATTGAACTCAACGTTATTTAGACAGTGATTTAGGCCACGAACACTGATAGACAATTTTCACGCCTAATAGCCAGTGGTTTATGGAACTTGAGTGATAGGTCTGAAACATCTAATTTAAATCCCCCAAACACCCGGGAAAGTTTTCTTCTCAAGGCTCGTTTAGGAAGTGACTGATATTGTGCAATAAAACACCCTCTCGTGCCAAGTCGTGCATTTGTGATTTAAAATTCTGTCAAATTATTGACATGAAACTCCCGAGTAATAATTACGCGCAGCAATAATATTTGACTGTAGCGCTCGGCGCTTGTGTAGAATCATTGACTCCAATAACAAGCCCACTGTCACGATTTCTTAGATACTTGAAATTACGACCGGCTTGTAGGGAATTTGTTGTGGATGTGATTGTAATGTTTTTATCATTTATATTTCATCATTAATCAGTTAAACGTCTATTACGAACGATTAATTAAGATTCTTGGTGAAGTAAATATCTCACGCACGTCGACATTTCGGTTCAGCACTGTTATTTTGTGTAACGTCGTCTTCGTAACTTGATAACGATTTCAACACTCTACCGATTGTCACCAAGTTTTAGCCGAGGTCAAGTACAAATCAAACCAAATCATCAAGAAGAGGCGTTACACTACTCACTGAAAAGTGTTACCTATAGCATTCTTAGTTCGTTTGGTCCAGTTTCAAGCAGCCTTCCACGCATTAATCAAGTCTTCATGGTGAGTTCCAATGAGTTTTCATTGTCTCTTCCTTTTCCGTAATAATGCCATTTTTTTGCAGTTTCTTTTAGTTTGAGTCATTTAAGTGACCGACAAATACGATAGTAAGATAAGAATTTTATTGGTAGTGTCTACTCCAAATAAACCACCCAGAGCAGGGTTGCACCCGTTAACTTGCGGAGCTGCGTTTGTGTGGCGAGTGAGAGGTACAAAAGCGGAACTGGAAGGCCGACAGCTGCCGATTGCGTGTTTGCGGCACGTGGTCTCTAGCTCCAGCCTGGAGCGGCTGGATGCTGGCCGCGCGCCTGGGTGTTGGTGCGTGCTGAGTGCTATCGACCCCCGCGGCTGCCCAAAGCCGGCCGCGGCTCGCATGCCAAGTGGACAGCCACAACTCTCGCACCGTAGTCCTCGTGTGCCCTCACTTCTTCTACTGCTTGTAAGACACATAAAAATAACTGATGGCTGACAAACTGCGTCAGTAAAGTTACAACACAATCAAGACGGCCTGCAACCGACGTCAAACTCGCATGAAGTATATCGGGATTGCATATCCAAATGATCATCATTTCAGCACAGCCGAGCAGGCTGATAGGAGTAACCCCATCTGCATTATTCATACACTGACGGATAAAAGTCGCAACACCATGGAGTTTAGCGACAGAAATGAAAGTTTGTAGGCGTGTTTCTACATCTGAAAGATGCTGTCCATTCATATTTCGTGTCAGTCCCGTAAGAGTGGCGTATAGGCATAAGGATGCCGTTCAGGTTTGCTTTAAATATAAGCTGTAACGGTCTTGAGATTTAGTTTTCTTTGACACTGGACGTTGTGAGCGGACGTTGCTTAAGAATGACTTTAAGGTGGCAAAGACGTCGCTATCAACACATCATTGAGTTCGAACGAGCTCGTGTAATAGTGCTACGAGAAGCTGGGTATTTCTTCTGCAATACTGCTGAAAGACTTGGTAGGAATGCAGCCACTGTACATAATTGAAGGGAGCGGTGGTCAAGGGACTGTATGGTCGCAAGAAGACCACGCTCCGGACGGCCACGTGGCACAACCCAGAGGGAAGACCATCCTGATCGGCGAATGACTGGAGCATCGTACTGCATCTTCAACAGCAATCCGTGTCGCAGTTGGCACCACTGTGACACGTCGAACTGTTACAGTTCTGATACTTCAAGGACAGCTTCGAGCCATACGCCCTGTAGCGCGCATTCCATTGACCCCAAACCACCGCCTTTTGTGGCTTTGGAGGTGTCAATCTAGAGCTCCTTGGAGAGTGTTTTGGAGGTCTGTTGTGTTTTCTGATGAAAGCTGGATATCCTCCGATGGTTCAAATGGCTCTGAGCACTATGGGACTTAACTTCTGAGGTCATCAGTCCACTAGAACTTTTTTTTTTTGGTCATCAGTCTACACACTGGTTTGATGCGGCCCGCCACGAATTCCTTACGTATTCCAATCTCTGTCTTCCTCTACAGTTTTTGCCCTCTACAGCTCCCTCTAGTACCATGGAAGTCATTCCCTCATGTCTTAGCAGATGTCCTATCATCCCGTCCCTTCTCCTTATCAGTGTTTTCCACATATTCCTTTCCTCTCCGATTCTGCGCAGAACCTCCTCATTCCTTACCTTATCAGTCCACCTAATTTTCAACATTCGTCTATAGCACCACATCTCAAATGCTTCGATTCTCTTCTGTTACGGTTTTCCCACAGTCCATGTTTCACTACCATACAATGCTGTACTCCAGACGTACATCCTCAGAAATTTCTTCCTCAAATTAAGGCCGGTATTTGATATTAGTAGACTTCTCTTGGCCAGAAATGCCTTTTTTGGCATAGCGAGTATGCTTTTGATGTTCTCCTTGCTCCGTCCGTCATTGGTTATTTTACTGCCTAGGTAGCAGAATTCCTTAACTTCATTGACTTCGTGACCATCAATCCTGATGTTAAGTTTCTCGCTGTTCTCATTTCTATTACTTCTCATTACCTTCGAATTTCTCCGATTTACTCTCAAACCATACTGTGTACTCATTAGACTGTTCATTCCGTTCAGCAGAACATTTAATTCTTCTTCACTTTCACTCAGGATAGCAATGTCATCAGCGAATCGTATCATTGATATTCTTTCACCTTGTATTTTAATTCCACTCCTGAACCTTTCTTTTATTTCCATCATTGCTTCCTCGATGTACAGATCGAAGAGTAGGGGCGAAAGGCCTCAGCCTTGTCTTACACCCTTCTTAATACGAGCACTTCGTTCTTGATCATCCACTCTTATTATTCCCTCTTGGTTGTTGTACATACTGTATATGACCCGTCTCTCTCTATAGCTTACCCCTACTTTTTTCAGAATCTCGAACAGCTTGCACCATTTTATATTGTCGAACGCTTTTTCCATGTCGACAAATCCTATGAAAGTGTCTCGATTTTTCTTTAGCCTTCTTTCCATTATTAGTCGTAACGTCAGAATTGCCTCTCTCGTCCCTTTACTTTTCCTAAAGCCAAACTGATCGTCACCTTGCGCATTCTCAATTTTCTTTTCCATTCTTCTGTATATTATTCTCGTACGCAGCTTCGATGCATGAGCTGTTACGCTGATTGTGCGATAATTCTCGCACTTGTCAGCTCTTGCCGTCTTCGAAATTGTGTGGAAGATGCTTTTCCGAAAGTCAGATGGTATGTCGCCAGACTCATATATTCTACACACCAATGTGAAGAGTCGTTTTGTTGCCACTTCCCCCAATGATTTTATAAATTCTGATGGAATGTTATCTATCCCTTCTGCCTTATTTGACCGTAAGTCCTCCAAAGCTCTTTTAAATTCCGATTCTAATACTGGATCCCCTATCTCTTCTAAATCGACTCCTGTTTCGTCTTCTATCACATCAGACAAATCTTCACCCTCAAAGAGGCTTTCAATGTATTCTTTCCACCTATCTGCTCTCTCCTCTGCATTTAAGAGTGGAATTCCCGTTGCACTCTTAATGTTACCACCGTTGCTTTTAATGTCACCAGAGGTTGTTTTGACTTTCCTGTATGCTGAGTCTGTCCTTCCGACAGTCATATCTTTTTCGATGTCTTCACATTTTTCCTGTAGCCATTTCTTCCCTGCACTTCCTATTTATTTCATTCCTCAGCGACTTGTATTTCTGTATTCCTGATTTTCACGGAACATGTTTGTACTTCCTCCTTTCATGCATCAACTGAAGTATTTCTTCTGTTACCCAAGGTTTCTTTGCAGCTACTTTCTTTGTACCTATGTTTTCCTTCCCAACTTCTCTGATGGCCCTTTTTGGAGATGTCCATTCCTCTTCAACTGTACTGCCTACTGCGCTGTTCCTTATTGCTGTATCTATAGCGTTAGAGAACTTGAAACGTATCTCGTCAATCCTTAGTACTTCCGTATCCCACTTCTTTGCGTATTGATTCTTCCTGACTAATGTCTTGAACTTCAGCCTACTCTTCATCACTACTATATTGTGATCTGAGTCTATATCTGCTTCTGGGTACGCCTTACAATCCAGGATCTGATTTCGGAATCTCTGTCTGACCGTGATGTAATCTAATAGAAATCTTCCCGTATCTCCCGGCCTTTTCCAAGTATACCTCCTCCTCTTGTGATTCTTGAACAGGGTATTCGCTATTACTAGCTGAAACTTGTTACAGAACTCAATTAGCCTTTCTCCTCTTTCATTCCTTGTCCCAAGCCCATATTCTCCTGTAACCTTTTCTTCTACTCCTTCCCTTACAACTGCATTCCAGTCGCCCATGACTATCAAAATTTCTTCCCCCTTTACATAATGCAATACCCTTTCAATATCCTCATACACTTTCTCTATCTGTTCATCTTCAGCTTGCGACGTGGGTATGTATACCTGAACTATCGTTGTCGGTGTTAGTCTGCTGTCGATTCTGATTAGAACAACCCGGTCACTGAACTGTTCACAGTAACACACCCGCTGCCCTACCTTCCTATTCATAACGAATACTACACCTGTTATACCATTTTCTGCTGCTGTTGATATTACCCGATACTCATCTGACCACAAATCCTTGTCTTCCTTCCACTTCACTTCACTGATCCCTACTATATCCAGATTAAGCCTTTGCATTTCCCTTTTCAGATTTTCTAGTTTCCCTACCACGTTCAAGCTTCTGACATTCCACGCCCCGACTCGAAAACGTTATCCTTTCGTTGATTATTCAATCTTTTTCTCATGGTAACCTCCCCCTGGGCAGTCCCCTCCCGGAGATCCGAATGGGGGACTATTCCGGAATCTTTTGCCAATGGAGAGATCATCATCACACTTCTTCAATTACAGGCCACATGTCCTGTGGATACACGTTACGTGTCTTTAATGCAGTGGTTTCCATTGCCTTCTGCATCCTCATGTTGTTGATCATTGCTGATTCTTCCGCCTTTAGGGGCAATTTCTTACCCCTAGGACAAGAGAGTGCCCTGAACCTCTATCCGCTCCTCCGTCCTCTTTGACAAGGCCGTTGGCAGAATGAGGCTGACTTCTTATGCCGGAAGTCTTCGGCCGCCAATGCTGATTACTTATCAAAATTTAGGCAGTGGCGGGGATCGTACCCGGAAGCGAAGACTTTTTTGGTTATGAATCAAAGACGCTACCCCTAGACCACGGGTACTATCTAGAACTTGGAACTACTTAAACCTAACTAATCTAAGGACAGCATTGACACCCATGCCCTACGCAGGATTCGGACCTGCGACCGTAATGGTCGCACGGCTCCAGACTGTAGCACCTAGAACCGCTCGGCCACCCTGGCCGGCTATCTTTCGATTCCAGTGATGATATTCTGCCCCTGTGCTGATTACAAGGGGACTATTTGAGGGCCTGAAACCAAGCTGTCTGCGTGCTGGACATACAGGACCCACTCCTTTGGCTATGGTCTGGAGTACGATTTCGTATGACAGCAGCAGCCCCCTTGTCGTTATGCCACGCACTATCACTGCAAAATTGTAAATCAATCTGGTGATTCGACCTGTTGTGCTGCCATTCGTGAACAGCATTCCAGGGGATGCTTTCCAACAGGATAACGCTCGCCCATATACCACTGTTGTGTCCCAACATGATCTACAGAGTGTCGACATGTAGTCTCAGCCTGCTCCATCGCCTCATCTGTCTCCAATGGAGCCCATATGTGACAATATCGAACGACAACTCCTGCGTCGTCCACAGACAGAATTAACCGTCACTCTACTGATAGACCAAGTGCAACTATCATGGAACTCCATGCTACAGACTGGCATCCGGTACCTTTATAACAGAATATATGCACGTTTGCATGCTTGGAGACAACATTCTGGCAGTTAGTTCGGTTATTAATGCAGCAACATTTCACATTTTCGATAGATTATCTCACACTTAACCTTTGATCTTGCAATATTAATCACTTAAATATTTTCCCCTACAGAAATTTATTCCCGAAATATCATCACTCTACGTTAATTATTTTTTTGTGTTGCGTCTTTTTTCCGTCAGTGTATAACGAGAGATTGCGTATAAGAAAAGACTGAACATAAGAATTGTGTTGATATGACATTTGAATGTTGGATGTAAGAACAACCTTTTAACAATGCCTTTACGTGGCCTGTCGAGGCTGCGATTTATTGTTTCGCTATAATTCTTTTCACACTGGTCGCGATCTCGCAGCTGTCAAATGAATATGCAATCGATATGTTCTCGCCACACATGATCTCAGCAGCCCTGCCAGACAGGCGGCCGGAGGGATCCAATTTATTTAATTTTTAATTTCATGAAATGTAAATTCTATATGAAGATTCTGCTCGGTATTGTCAAGAAAGAGATCTAAACTTTCGATTACCAGCTTTACAGGGCCTATGGTTGCTGAACGGTCGCTAGGGTTCCAACGCCGGCAGACAGCAGGTTCGCGTCAGTTGAATCAGAAAGGCAACACATGAAAAGTGCTTCATCACATCACAGCTACATCATATTGAATGGTGTTCGTGATAAGTCTCACTCAATTTAAGGCACGTTGAGAACAAACAGCCTGGGTAAACAACGCAGAACAAGTTTATTAAAAATTAGATAATCAAAAAGCTCCTTCTTGCAACCACTTGTGGCACTCGCTCTGCCACGTGTCGGTACAGCAGGTACAAGAGTTCTGGTTGTCATTTGCAGGTGCGGCCCATGTGTCGTCACCGTGTAGGCTACACGCATGATGCTGGTGTCAGAGAGGTTGCTGGCAGAGAGTGCGTAGATCCCATACACAGCATCCCTGCCTCCATTATGGGCGAGAGTATGTGTCACATCTCGAAGTCCCAGGACGTGCTCACCTCTGTGTCAGCAGCTCGTGGAATCAAGCTGTTGTTCATGTCTACGGGAGTGGATGCCAGGGTTGAAGGAGGGCTGACTTCGCTGCAATCTCGAGCGGTATAACCTATTGAGAAGGTGGCTGGATGGTGCTGTCGACGCTAGTAGAAGGTGTTGGATGGAGAGGTGTCTAACTCTGGAACCAGAGTCTGTAATAGCCTGCTGATGTGCACTGGAGGGTTGCACTACATTGGTATGTTTTCAGCATTAGAGCTGTCTTGAAATTGAGCATACAAACTTGATATGATCCAACAGATTTGTGACCGCAGCTGGCACCCTTAGAGAAAGCGAGCGCACAGACTTCATCCTACATGAAGAATCGGCCTTGGGTGATCGCTGAGAAGGGGAATGTGGTCTGGTTTGGTGAAGGATTGAGATTTGTGAACAGTGTGACACGCCATGAGTTTCTCAGCCAATCTAGGTCTGTCATGTGGGGTAGGAGGCAATAAAAAGCATTAGTACCTCTTCTGGAGCAGCCGCAAATTGAAGGTATGGACGAACCTCTCTGCCAGCCTCTCAGATGTTAGACAGAAGGGTGCTCCTTGCACGGAAGTTGATGCCATCGTTGCTACAGAAAGTGGAAATTTCAGATGATGTGAACTGTGGGTCATTATCAGTTACTAAGGTTCCCTGGGGACCCTCTACGGAAAAAAATAAGAGCCAGTGCTTGATTCGTGCAAATGGAGGGTATAAATGACATGTGTGATGCATATGGGAGATCAATGCCTGTATAATATAATTAACCAGCAATGTCCCAACATGCGGCCATGAAATCTAAATGAAGGTGCAGCCAAGGTGACGATGTACCTATCCAGGGGAAAAATCGCTGTGCAGGCGCTACCTGTTCAATCTGACAGGTGTTGCATTCTGCCACTATGTTGGCAATGTAGGTGTCCATGCCACACCAACATACATGTTGTCACACATGTTTCTTAGCCAGCCATGCAGAAAAGTCCTGCAACGTCCCTCATAGTGGAATGACAATTTGTGTCACTGGAGTCCTCATGTAGTAGAATGACGCCTTCAAGAGTGAACAATTCATTGGGAAGGTACCAAAGATACCAAAAGGTCTGTACTTCTGGGTGCTCCAGTTGTTTGTGATTTGCCAGCCACCTGTGGTCCTCTAGGCAGCGCCCAAGCTGTAGTCTTGATGCACCAGCTGCCACAGTCGCAGGACTTTCCACACTGTCATTGGAGTCATTTTAAGTCCACGGAATGCCCGAGTCACCGATTTCGTTGGACTCCTTATGAATGTCTCTCGTACGCGCTCCACATTTACTTCACTCACTCTGGGACGTCCACTTCTCTTTGGCGGGCACAAGCAACCTGTCATAATGAATGTGTTGTGCCAGTGCTAAATGGCCTTCCTTGTTGGTGGCTTCTTACCTTACCTGATTCTAAACATCCACTGAACAGCTGTAACACACTTGTTTTTGTCGAACTCTAACACACAGAAATCTCTCACCGCACCTGAACTCGCCATGTTTGCGACTAGCGCTATCGGAAAATTACCAACTACACTGTGGCGGTATACAGGATTTGTCTTCAAAATGACATGTGCGATGTCTGTACAATGTTTGGTTCTTGTGCAATAAACAATTGAAAGTGTTCCCGGTCTTTACGTACACCTTGCATAGAGTTAGTTATACATGTGTAGTGTCCGTCCTTTCGGATATCGCACTAGGTGTGACTTACGGCAATCGTCGGAATGCCGCGAATAATGAGGATAATGGCCAAGGGCACTACGTTAGTGGTGTGCGGATAAGCTGAGAATTTGTGTATGACAGGAGGCGCAAATTCGCTGCCACGGTAGCTCAGCGTGTTCGGTCACAGCACTGGCTGCCCTCGTTAATAATAGTAAAAAAAAAAAGTAAAAAATAAAAAACCTGAATGAAGTTTCAACAATGATCTTGAAGGGGTGTCGTGTGATGTCCACCAAGACCAAATGCCCAGAACAGTGGCGCCGCTTAAATGTTACTAATAAACAGTATTAATGTTAACGTTATACCTCTGCAAGGAATTTTTTGAGAGTTTGTGACCGTGAGATAACCGTATGGAAACAGAACAGTCAAACTGGTATTCGATTCCAAAACACTCCAGCAGAGTAACACCAACAGTAAACAAATGGGTTATGGAAGAGACGTTGTCCCAGCACAAAAGCAAGTTGTAGCATTACATATCACTATCGGTCGCCAGCCAAATTAGGAATTGTTTAGTCGAGCAGTATAAGGCAGGAGGCAGTGCTAAGGCTAACCTAACCTCCTTGACACGCCCACACTAAACTCTTTCTTTATATCCGTTCAATCTCCAACACAGTAACCTAACCTTGCAGAAAAATGTGGTACTAGCTTGGAAGTCAAACAAACAAATGGCCAATGAAATAGCAAAAAGTAACATATCCCTCTCAACAACACTTACCTTAAATGAAGTAGATGTAACAGTTTATGGAACCAATCACCAACAACCTTGAAACTACCAGCAGTACTAAACAAGGAAAAGCATGAAATGATTCTGATTTAAATCAGGTGCTCTGTTAACGATCGTACTCTGTAACATCATTGCTTAGTATAGGTTGTCCATGCATGTAAATTAACTAAATTCCATTAGAAGACCTAACAGAGTATATAGTTCCTTCTTAGTCTCGGTTTGAAGCAATTAAACAGAATGCAAATCTAACTATACTGGCTCTGAAGGAGCCTTTGCATTGCTTCATTAACCAACTAGCCCTGCACATGAGGACCTTTTAACTTTCATGGTTTGAACAACAATGCTCATTAACAAAACTACACCAGTATGTATGAGAAATGGTAAGTATTCTTATCAATAATTATTAAGTAAAGCACAAAAAACTATAGTTCTTTAAATAACAAATCTGATTTTATAAGCAATTTTTAACCTACTCAAACATATTTGCCTGTGCAAATACCAACACAACATTAAATTTAACTTCAAACACTATCTCATAAAATGAACATTGATAAACTTTGTGATTCTGGTCAAAGTGCATAAATGAAACAATTAATGATCTTTTCATTTATTTTTTAACTTTACATTTTTCAGACAGATTTACAAGAAAGGCAAATTATTTAAGAAAATTACTGCAAATTGATTTAAAATTGCACTGGAAGTGGGGTGTTTCTCAAACTATGAAACTGAAATTTAAACACTATAACTCCGAACATTAGAAAGGAATCACACCTATCTTTATAGCTGCCAAATAAGTCTTTCCATAATAAATAAGGACACTTGAAATTAAATTCACTAGGATGGGATTCCTGTCCAGGTTTGTGACTTGGGTTAATCATGGGTGTAAGATAGCTTTTAAAAACACCACGATTATTGTTGAAATCAACCAAATTTCGCAAATGCCTGCTCCATTTACAGAGTGTCAAATATAAACTATTTAGTGGAAGACTGGTGGTACTGGTGGCGTAATTTGCGGTGGCTGTTAACATGGTTGCGATGCAGTCATGGCAGTACTATTGGCCTTGCCCTGTTACAGATCTTCTTGGCACCGGGATTATATCTTTAAAAAGCCAAAAACCATGCCATGATAACACTATCACTAAATACAGCAACCGAGGCCCATAAATACTGCCCTTAAGTTGTTCTGGCCTCAAAACTGCAAGAACATGAGCCACAATGATCAGATACTGCTAGCGAGATGTTAACCACAGCAGTGCTCAGCCGAGACACCTTACCCGTCACAACGGACGAGTTGCCACTTGCACGTCAACCACACCTTTTCCACTCCGCCAGGCTACTTCCGTAGTTGCGGGGCTTCCATACATCTTTCACATTCAACCATACGTTCCGTAACTATGGATCAAGTTATTTACAGTACATTACATAACAATCATTCTAATATTAATTTTAATTTTAATAATTAACAGCTTCAGTTGCACCGTTTACCTAGAATATACCTAGGTTTCAGTTGGGATAACCCAGCCTTCTTCAGAATAACAGTAACTACCGTTTGTCCATAGTGCACATCGTCAAGCTATGGACAAACGGTAGTTACTGTTATTCTGAAGAAATTTGGGTTATCCCGACTGAAACTTAGGTATATTCTAGGTAAACGGTACGACCGAGGCTTTTAATAATTAAAATTGATATTTACGCAGTTGCTGACAGGGCCGTGAAATGTTGAAGAAATCATTCTAACAGTTATTTAAATTCACAAGCATAATGTAAAAAACATCGTTCAAAAGTTAACATAACTGAAATATGTGTACATAGTCAAAGAAGTTTTGCCGGCCGGTGTGGCCGTGCGGTTCTAGGCGCTTCAGTCTGGGACTACGTGACCGCTACGGTCACAGGTTCGAATCCTGCCTCGGGCATGGATGTGTGTGATGTCCTTAGGTTAGTTAGGTTTAAGTAGTTCTAAGTTCTAGGGGACTGATGACCACAGATGTTAAGTCCCATAGTGCTCAGAGCCATTTTTCAAAAACGTTTCATGACAGATACCGCATTCTACATTAGCAACACTGCAAATTAACATACACTCCTGGAAATTGAAATAAGAACACCGTGAATTCATTGTCCCAGGAAGGGGAAACTTTATTGACACATTCCTGGGGTCAGATACATCACATGATCACACTGACAGAACCACAGGCACATAGACACAGGCAACAGAGCATGCACAATGTCGGCACTAGTACAGTGTATATCCACCTTTCGCAGCAATGCAGGCTGCTATTCTCCCATGGAGACGATCGTAGAGATGCTGGATGTAGTCCTGTGGAACGGCTTGCCATGCCATTTCCACCTGGCGCCTCAGTTGGACCAGCGTTCGTGCTGGACGTGCAGACCGCGTGAGACGACGCTTCATCCAGTCCCAAACATGCTCAATGGGGTACAGATCCGGAGATCTTGCTGGCCAGGGTAGTTGACTTACACCTTCTAGAGCACGTTGGGTGGCACGGGATACATGCGGACGTGCATTGTCCTGTTGGAACAGCAAGTTCCCTTTCCGGTCTAGGAATGGTAGAACGATGGGTTCGATGACGGTTTGGATGTACCGTGCACTATTCAGTGTCCCCTCGACGATCACCAGTGGTGTACGGCCAGTGTAGGAGATCGCTCCCCACACCATGATGCCGGGTGTTGGCCCTGTGTGCCTCGGTCGTATGCAGTCCTGATTGTGGCGCTCACCTGCCCGGCGCCAAACACGCATACGACCATCATTGGCACCAAGGCAGAAGCGACTCACATCGCTGAAGACGACACGTCTCCATTCGTCCCTCCATTCACGCCTGTCGCGACACCACTGGAGGCGGGCTGCACGATGTTGGGGCGTGAGCGGAAGACGGCCTAACGGTGTGCGGGACCGTAGCCCAGCTTCATGGAGACGGTTGCGAATGGTCCTCGCCGATACCCCAGGAGCAACAGTGTCCCTAATTTGCTGGGAAGTGGCGGTGCGGTGCCCTACGGCACTGCGTAGGATCCTACGGTCTTGGCGTGCATCCGTGCGTCGCTGCGGTCCGGTCCCAGGTCGACGGGCACGTGCACCTTCCGCCGACCACTGGCGACAACATCGATGTACTGTGGAGACCTCACGCCCCACGTGTTGAGCAATTCGGCGGTACGTCCACCCGGCTTCCCGCATGCCCACTATACGCCCTCGCTCAAAGTCCGTCAACTGCACATACGGTTCACGTCCACGCTGTCGCGGCATGCTACCAGTGTTAAAGACTGCGATGGAGCTCCGTATGCCACGGCAAACTGGCTGACACTGACGGCGGCGGTGCACAAATGCTGCGCAGCTAGCGCCATTCGACGGCCAACACCGCGGTTCCTGGTGTGTCCGCTGTGCCGTGCGTGTGATCATTGCTTGTACAGCCCTCTCGCAGTGTCCGGAGCAAGTATGGTGGGTCTGACACACCGGTGTCAATGTGTTCTTTTTTCCATTTCCAGGAGTGTATAAATATCGATAGAGACACAAAATAGGTCGAAAATAGGTGTAACGAGGACAGAGGAATGGGCAGAGGCTCAAGGCTTTTTCTTGTTCTTGGGGGTGAGAAACAGTCCCTAAAATCGGAAGAATCAGCAATGATCAACGGCATGAGGATGCAGAAGGCAATGGAAACCACTGCATTAAACACGCATGACGTGTATGCACAGGACATGTAAGTTGAATTGAAAAAGTGTCATGATGATCTCCCCATTGGCAAAAGATACCGGAA
This sequence comes from Schistocerca americana, assembly GCF_021461395.2. Lineage (NCBI taxonomy): Eukaryota > Metazoa > Arthropoda > Insecta > Orthoptera > Acrididae > Schistocerca > Schistocerca americana. Next base: position 43,875,686 of record NC_060124.1, read on the forward strand.
TAGTCCCCCTTCGGATCTCTGGGAGGGGCTGCTAACGGAAAGGTGACCATGAGAAAAAGATTGAATGATCAACGAAAGGATACCGTTCTAGGAGTCGAGGCGTGGAATGTCAGAAGATTGCATGTGGCAGGGAAGCTAGAAACTCCGAAAAGGGAAATGCAAAGACTCATTTTAAATATAGTACAGTTCAGTGAAGTGAAATGGAAAGAACAACGATTTCTGGCCAGATAAGTATAGGTAATTATCAAAAGCTGCAGAAAATAGCATAACTGGAGTAATATTCGTTATGAATAGGAAGGTAGGGCAGAGAGTGTTTTAGTGGGAACGGCTCAGTAATAGGGTTACTCTTATCAGAATCGACACCAAAGAAACATCGACAACGATAGATCAGGCATACATTCCGACGTCGCAAGAAGAACATGAAGAGATAAAGAAAATATATGAGAATACTCAAAGGGTAATGCAACACGCGAAGGGGTATGAAAATGTAATAGTCATGGGGGACTGGAATGCAGTTGTAGTGGAAGGAGTAGAAGAAAAGGTTGCAGAATTCGGACTTGGGACAAGGAATGAGAGAGAAAGGCTAATTGAGTTCTACAACAGATTTCAGCCAGAAACAGCGAATACCATGTTCAAGAATCACAAGAAGACGTGGTATACTTGGAAAAGACCGGATGATACGGGAAGATTACATTATGGTCAGGCACAGGCACAGATTCCGAAATCCGAAACTGGATTTTACGTCGAACCCATGAGCAGATATAGACTCAGATCACAGTGTAGTTATCATGAGGAGTAGGCTGAAGTTTGAGAATAGGTAGAATCAATATGCAAAGAAGTGGGATACGGAAGTACTAAGCAATGATGAAATACACTTGAAGTTCTCTAAGGCTGTAGATACAGCAATAGAGAATAGTCTAATAAGCAGTAAAGTTGGAGAGAAATGGACATCTTTAAAATGGCAATCACAGAAAAAAAAAGCTCTGAGCACTATGGGACTTAACATCTGAGGTCATCAGTCCCCTAGAACTTAGAACTACTTAAACCTAACTAACCTAAGGACATCACACTCATCCATGCCCCTAGGCAGTATTCGAACCTGCGACGACAGCAGTCGCGCGTTTCCGGACTGAAGCGCCTAGAACCGCTCGGCCACCGCGGCCGGCCGGCAATCACAGAAGCTAGAAATAAAAAAAAAAACATGGGTAGAAATAAGGTAACTGCAAAGAAACCATGGGTTGTTGTAGTTGTTGTTGTTGTTGTGGTCTTCAGTCCTGAGACTGGTTTGATGCAGCTCTCGATGCTACTCTATCCTGTGCATGCCTCTTCATCTCCCAGTACCTACTGCAACCTACATCCTTCTGAATCTGCTTAGTGTATTCATCTTGGTCTCCCTCTACGATTTTTACCCTCCACGCTGCCCTCCAATACTAAATTGGTGATCCCTTGATGCCTCAGAACATGTCCTACCAACCGATCCCTTCTCCTAGTCAAGTTGTGCCACAAACTTCTCTTCTCCCCAATCCTATTCAATACTTCCTCATTAGTTAAGTGATCTACCCATCTAATCTTCAGCATTCTTCTGTAGCACCACATTTCGAAAGCTTCTATTCTCTTCTTGTCCAAACTACTTATCGTCCATGTTTCACTTCCATACATGGCTACACTCCATACAAATACTTTCAAAATTGACTTCCTGACACTTAAATCTATACTCGATGTTAACAAATTTCTCTTCTTCAGAAACGCTTTCATTGCCATTGCCAGTCTACATTGTCTATCCTCTCTACTTCGACCATCATCAGTTATTTTGCTCCCCAAATAGCAAAACTCCTTTACTACTTTAAGTGTCTCATTTCCTAATCTAATTCCCTCAGCATCACCCGACGTAATTCGACTACATTCCATTATCCTCGTTTTGCTCTTGTTGATGTTCATCTTATATCCTCCTTTCAAGACACTGTGCATTCCGTTCAACTGCTCTTCCTAGTCCTTTGCTGTCTCTGACAGAATTACAATGTCATCGGCTAACCTCAAAGTTTTTATTTCTTCTCCATAGACTTTAATACCTACTCCGAATTTTTCTTTTGTTTCTTTCACTACTTGCTCAATATACAGTTTGAATAACATCGGGGAGAGACTACAACCCTGTCTCACTCCCTTCCCAACCACTGCTTCCCTTTCATGTCCATCGACTCTTATAACTGCCTTCTGGTTTCTGTACAAATTGTAAATAGCCTTTCGCTCCCTGTATTTTACCCCTGCCACCTTCAGAATTTGAAAGAGAGTATTCCAGTCAACATTGTCAAAAGGTTTCTCTAAGTCTACAAATGCTAGAAATGAAGGTTTGCCCTTCCTTAATCTAGCTTCTAAGATAAGTCGTAGTGTAAGTATTGCCTCACGTGTTCCAACATTTCTACGGAATGCAAACTGATCTTCCCCGAGGTCGGCTTCTACTAGTTTTTCCATTCGTCTGTGAAAAATTCGCGTTAGTATTTTGCAGCTGTGCTTATTAAACTGATAGTTCGGTAATTTTCAAATCTGTGAACACCTGCTTTCTTTGGGATTGGAATTATTATATTCTTCTTGAAGTCTGAATGTATTTCGCCTGTTTCATACATCTTGGTCACCAGATGGTAGAGTTTTGTCAGGACTGGCTCTCCCAAGGCCGTCAGTAGTCCTAATGGAATATTGTCTACTCCGGGGACCTTGTTTCGACTCAGGTCTTTCAGTGCTCTGTCAAACTCTTCACGCAGTATCGTATCTCCCATTTCATCTTCATCTACATCCTCTTCCATTTCCATAATATTGTCATCAAGTACATCGTCCTTGTATAGACCCCCTATATATTCCTTCCACCTTTCTGCTTTCCCTTCTTTGCTTAGAACTGGGTTTCCATCTGAGCTCTTGATGTTCTTGCTAGTGGTTCTCTTATCTCCTAAGGTCTCTTTAATTTTCCTGTAGGCAGTATCCATCTTACCCCTAGTGATACTCGCTTCTACATCCTTACATTTGTCCTCTAGCCATACCTGCTTAGCCATTTTGTACTTCCTGTCGATCTCATTTTTGAGACGTTTGTATTCATTTTTGCCTGCTTCATTTACTGCATTTTTATATTTTCTCCTTTCATCAATTAAATTCATGTATGTTCTGTTACCGAAGGATTTCTACTAGCCCTCGTCTTTTTACCTACTTGATCCTCTGCTGCCTTCACTACTTCATCCCTCAGAGCTACCCATTCTTCTTCTACTGTATTTTTTCCCCCATTCCTGTCAATTGTTCCCTTATGCTCTCCCTGAAACTCTGTACAACCTCTGGTTTAGTCAGTTTATCCATGTCACATCTCCTTAAATTCCCACCTTTTTGCAGTTTCTTCAAAGAAATACTTCAGTTGATCGATGAAAGAAGGAAGTACAAAAGTGTTCAGGGAAATTCAACAATACAAGTCGCTGAGAATGGAATAAATGGGAAGCGCAGGAAAGGTAAAACGAAATGGTTGTATGAAAAATGTGCAGAAATCTAAAAAGAAATGATTGTCAGAAGGATAGACTCAGCGTACAGGAAAGTCAAATTAACCTTCGATGAAATTAAGAACAAGGACCGAGCGGTTCTAGGCTCTTCAGTCCGGAACCACACGGCTGGTATGGTGCAGATTCGAATCCTGCCTCGGGCATGGATGTGTGTGATGTACTTAGGTTAGATAGGTTTACTTAGTTCTAAGTCTAGGTGACAGATGACGTCAGATGTTAAGGCCCATAGTGCTTGGAGCCATTTGATTTTAAAAGCAAGGTTGGTAACATTAAGAGTGCAACAGCAATTCCACTGTTAAATGCAGAGGAGAGAGCAGATAGGTGGAAAGAATACGTTGAAGGCCTCTATGAGGGGCAATATTTGTCTGATGAAGAAGAAACGGAAGCCTATTTAGAAGAGGTAAGGTAATTTAAGAGAGCTTTGGGAGACATAAGATTAAGTAACCCAGAAGGGATCGTTAACATTCCATCAGAATTTCTAAAATCATTATTGAAAGTGGCAACAAAACTGTTTATATTGGTGTGTAGAATGTCATCCACATAATTCCGAAGACTGCAAAAGCTGACAAGTGCGAGAATTATCGCTCAAACATCTTAACAGCTCACGCGTCTGAATTGCTGACAAAAATGATATACAGGAGAATGGAAAAGAAAATTGAGGATGTGCTAGATCACAGTTTGGCTTTACAGAGAGTAAAGGCACCAGAGAGACAATTCCGACGTTGCCGTTAATAATGAAATCAAGACTAAAGGAAAATAATGACACGTTTATTGGATTTGTCGACCTAGGAAAAGCGGTTAAAAATCTAAAATGACGTAAGACGTTCGAAATTCTGAGAAAAATATGGGTAAGCTATAGGGAGAGACGGGTAACATACAATGTGTACAAGAGCCAAGAGCGAATAATAAGAGTAGACGACCAAGAACCAAATGCTCGGATTAAAAAGGTTGTAAGATAGGGATGTAGTCTTCGCCCCTATTGTTCAATCTGTACATCGGAGAAGCAATGACGGAAATAAAAGAAAGCTTCAGGAGTGGAATTAAAATTCAAGGTGAAATGATACCAATGATTAAATTTGCTGAAGGCATTACTATCCTGAGTGAAAGTGAAGAAGAATTATATAATATACTGAATGGAATGAACAATCTAACGAGTACAAAATATGGACTGAGAGTAAATCGAAGAAAGACTAAAGTAATGAGAAGTAGCAGAAATGAGAACAGCGAGAAACTTAGCAACGGGATTGATGGTCACGAAGTAGATGAAGTTAAGGAATTATGCTACCTAGGCAGCAAAATAACTAATGACGGACGGAGCAAGGATAGCATCAAAAGCAGACTAGCTGGCAAAAATACAGGATGGTAGGACATCTGCTAAGACATCTTGGAATGACTTCCATGGTACTAGAGGGAGCTGTAGAGGGGAAAAACTGTAGAGGAAGACAGAAATTGGAATAGATACAACAAATAATTTAGGACGCAAGTTACAAGTGCTATTCTGAGGTGAAGGGGTTGGCACAAGTGAGTAATTCGCGGCGGGCCGCAGCAGTCATTTGACGCCCCCCCCCCCCCCGCCCCCCACCCCGGACCCTCAAGAAAAAAAAAATAAAAATAAAAGAGGAGCTCTGTAGAAGAAGACCAAGACTGGAAGTTATACAACAAATACACTGCCTGAAAAAGATTATTACAGCTGGAAAGACGACGGCATATGCCCCCTGGAGGATAGTAGGTGTACTGGTAATGGTTTCAAAATCGTAGCGTAGTGGCATAGCTACCAGAGCACAACCTGTGTCTACCCTTTAACAGGAGAATTTCATAGCCAGGATGTTCAAGACGCGTGAAGCAAGCAGGCAACCACACCATGAAGCCCTATAGCCAAATGAGTGTATCTGAAAGAGGTCAAGCTGTGGCCTTCAGAGCGGCGCGATACACGTTTCGGAGAACTGTCATGCAAGTTGGACGTGTTGCCTCAGTTGTGCAACGACGCTGGTGCCAGTAGTCACCTGGACATTCTTACACCTGTAAATAAGGTTATGAACGCCACGTAGCACAGATACCCGCCAGAATAGTCATATTGTAGGAGCATCAGGGGCAGATCATAATGCTGCCACTGCACAGATAGGAGAGCTTATGAGCCCAAACGTGTCAACACAAAATGTTGAAAACTGGCTATTAGCAATGGGATCACCAGCATGCTTATCTATAAACCGTCTTCCCCTCACGAGACAGCATCGATATGCATGGCTCGACCGGTGCCGTCAGAGGATGACTTGGAATGGGGCGCCGTGGTCTTCGGCGATGATAGATGATTCTGTCTGCACGCAAGTGATGGGCGTTTGTGCATACGATGTACACCTGGTGAGCACTGTCTCGTAGAGTGCATCCGTCCAGGACATACAGGTCTTTCAGTCTGTGGCGGTATAAGCTGCAACACTCGTTCACCTTTTCTGTTTCTGCAGAGGATGCTGACCAGCACTCGGCACGTGCAGAATGTTGTTAAACCCCTTCTTGTAACAGGAAGTCCGTTGCCAGACAGAGGGTGACTTCTTATGCAGGAAGTTTTCGGCCGTCAATGCTGATTATTATTTAATATTTAAGTGGGGCCATTGTCCTGGGCATTTGGTCTGGGTGGACGTCACATGAAACCCCTTCACGTTCATTATTGAATACTTTACTTCGGTATTTTACTTGTTCTTTTTTACTATTATTAGAGAGGGCAGCCAGCCCCGTGACTTTGACTTCTGATATTTCGCGCTCTGGCTCGTATTATGTTACCCTTTCGTTGATCATTTGATCTTTTCTTATGATCACCTCCTCCTTGGCAGCCCCTCCCGGAGGTCCAAATGGGACACCAATCTGACTCAAATGGCTCTATGGGACTTAACTTCTGAGGTCATCAGTCCCCTAGAACTTAGAACTACTTAAACCTAACTAACCGAAGAACATCTCACACATCCATGCCCGAGGCAGGATTCGAACCTGCGACCGTAGCAGTCGCGCTGTTCCAGACAGTAGCGCCTAGAACCACTCGGCCACACCGGCCGGCGGACACTAATCTGTTACTAATGCAGACATCATGACACTTTTTCACATGTAGTCTACATGTCCTGTGGATATGATGGGACGTGAAGTGACATGTGAGACTCGTCAACCAACTGCTAGAGTCACCGCCTGCAATGCCTCCCGTTGAGACTACACCATGTACTAACATGAGGGCTTCCGCATCGGTCAATACCTGGTACTCCGAAACCGCTTGTGCTGTTTATATGTAAATGTAATCATGTACTACGAGGGGCGTTTGAAAAGTCCGTGCAATGTCCGAGAGATGGCATCACTGGTGCGTATCGAGGTCATGTTTAGTTAGTAGCATCTTTGGAAAGAACACACACCAAATTTCAGCCATATTGGTACATTTCTTTGTGTTTGGCATTCGTTTGAATGAAGGAAGTCGAGGGATTGTCAAAAAACGGATGAAAAAGAATTTCGTGTGGTGATTAAACATTACTTTATGAAAGGAAGAATGCCTCAGGAGATTAAAGAGAAGCTTGATAAACATTACGATGACTCTGCACCTTCGATTAGAACAGTTTTGCAAGTGGTTTCAAAATTTTCGCATTTTCCATATGGGCACAAGTGATGCTGAACGTTCTAGAGGCCCTGTGGAGGTTACGACTCCAGAAATCATTGATAAAATACATGATATGGTGATGGCTGACACAAGAGTTAAGGTGTGTGAGATTGCTAGTGCTGTTGGTATCTCTAATGAAGGGGTACATAATATTTTGCATAAACATTTGGACGTGATAAAGCTAATCGCAATATGGCTTCCGCTCAAGCTTGACCAAAAACGGAATCATGTGAAGTGTTACAAGGATGGTTTGCAGCTGTTCAGGAAGAATCCGCAGGACTCTAAGCGTCATTTCGTCACTGTGGATGAAACATGGATACATTATTATACTCCTGAGATCGAACAACAATCTAAACAATGGGTTACCAAGGGAGAATCTGCACCAAAAAAGGCGAAGACCATTCCTTCGGTGCCAGCCGGAGTGGCCGAGCGGTTCTAGGCGCTACAGTCTGGAACCGCGAGACCGCTACGGTCGCAGGTTCGAATCCTGCCTCGAGCATGGATGTTTGTGATGTCCTTAGGTTAGTTCGGTATAAATAGTTCTAAGTTCTAGGGGACTGATGACTTCAGAAGTTAAGTCCCTAGCGCTCAGAGCCATTTGAACCATTCCTTCGGCCGGATAGGTTATGGCGACTGTCTTTTGGGATTCACAAGGCATAATCCTAATCGACTATTGGGAAAAGGGTAAAACTATTACAGGTGCATATTATTCATCGTTATTGGACCGTTTGAAAACCGAGCTGCAAGAAAAGACGCCAGCTATTAGACCTCAAAAGGTCCTTTTCCATCACGACAGTATCCAATCACACACCTCAGCAGTTGTGGTAGCAAAATTAATGGAAATAGGATTCCAACTCGTCTCACATCCCCCAAATTGTCCGGACTTGGCTCCCTCGGACTACCATTTGTTTCCCAATTTGAAGAAATGGCTGGCGGGACAAAGATTTTATTCAAACGAGGAGGTGATTACAGCAACTAATAGTTATTTTGCAGACTTCGACAATTCCTATTATTCGGAAGAGATCAACAAATTAGAACAGCATTGGACGAAGTGTATAAGTCTAAAAGGAGACTGCTTTTCTCCAAACACGTAAGTAGTTTTTATTTTTGCACGGACTTTTCAAACGCCCCTTGTGCATATGCACTGTTGTTGAGGTTGTTGTTGTTGTGGACTTCAGTCCTGAGACTGGTTTGATGCAGCTCTCCATGCTACTCCAACCTGTGCAAGCTGCTTTATCTCCCAGTACGTACTGCAGCCTACCTCCTTCTGAATCTGTTTAGTGTATTCATCTTGGTCTCCCTCTACGATTTTTACCCTCCACGCTACCCTCCAATGCTAAATTGGTGATCCCTTGATGCCTCAGAACATGTCCTACCAACCGATCCCTTCTTCTAGTCAAGTTGTGCCACAAACTCCTCTTCTCCCCAATTCTGTTCAATACCTCCTCATTAGTTATGTGATCTACCCATCTAATCTTCAGCATTCTTCTGTAGCACCACATTTCGAAAGCTTCCATTCTCTTCTTGTCCAAACTATTTATTGTCAATGTTTCACTTCCATACATGGCTGCACTCCATAGAAATACTTTCAGAAACGACTTCCTGACACTTATATCTATACTCGATGTTAACAAATTTCTCTTCATCAGAAACGCTTTCCTCGCCATTGCCAGTCTACATTTTACATCCTCTCTACTTCGACCATCATCAGTTATTTTGCTCCCCAAATAGCAAAACTCCTTTACTACTTTAAGTGTCTCATTTCCTAATCTAATTCTCTCAGCATCACCCGACGTAATTCGACTACATTCCATTATCCTCGTTTTGCTTTTGTTGATGTTCATCTTATCCTCCTTTCAAGACACTATCCATTCCGTATAACTGCTCTTCCAAGTCCTTTGCTGTCTTTGACGGAATTACAGTGTCATCAGTGAACCTCAAAGTTTTTATTTCTTCTCCATGGATTTTAATACCTACTCTGAATTTTTCTTTTGTTTCCTTTACTGCTTGCTCAATATACTGATTGAATAACATTGGGGAGAGGCTACAACCTTGGCTCACTCCCTTCCCAACCCATGTCCCTCGACTCTTATAACTGCCATCTGGTTTCTGTACAAATTGTAAATAGCCTTTCGCTCCCTGTATTTTATCCCTGCCACCTTTAGAATTTGAAAGAGAGTATTTCAGCCAACATTGTCAAAAGCTTTCTCTAAGTCTACAAATGCTAGAAGCGTAGGTTTGCCCTTCCTTAATCTAGCTTCTAAGATAAGCCGTAGGGTCAGTACTGCTTCACGTGTTCCAATATTTCTACTGATCTTCCTCGAGGTCGGCTTCTACCAGTTTTTCCATTCGTCTGTAAAGAATTCGCGTTAGTATTTTGGAGCCGTAACTTATTAAACTGATAGTTCGGCAATTTTCACATCTGTGAACACCTGCTTTCTTTGGGACTGGAATTATTATATTCTTCTTGAAGTCTGAGGGTATTTCGCCCTTCTCGTACATACATATGCACTAACGCAACAATAAACCTTGAGTGAAATACGTACATCTAAACGGTGTTCTACTTTTTTGTGGCAGTTTACATAGAACCTTTTCAGCACTGTGTGCAAAAAGGAAGTCGTTTATTAGAAGATGGATTAACTCGTATTTGTACGTTCTTAGTTGCCAGTTGCCAGTGATACAAGTCTTATTGACCACCGTGTATCCAATGATCCACATACATTTAATACAGAACTGATAAACCGGTGCGCAGATTACACCGCACGGCCAGTGGTTTGCAAGTACAGCGACCTTTCGAAGCGGAGCGCCCGGGCTAATTTGCCGCAGCGCTGGTGAGCGGCTGTTTGCCGAGTTCATGATTAACGCAGCGCGCTGCCTGCGTAATGGTTTCGCGTCAGCGGCCGCGATCTCGGCGGCCCGCGCCGTCAGATGAACAAGCGCTGCGAATGGCCGCCAAATCCGTGAATAGGCGGCCGCAAATCTGCGGGTGGACCATCGCTCACAGAACACAAATAATGGGCAAAATTGCCGTGGCGAACAGGAATAACAACGTCTAGGGCAAGCATCGCTGGCTCGATAACAGCCACAACTTAAATTCTGAATCAAAATTGTCAGCAATGGCGGTCGAAGACTTCTGGCGTGACACTCTGGTCTTGGCCTTTTCAAAGAGGGCAGTAAATCAGACCGTGTTCCAGCACAGCCTCTTGTTCTTTGATTTGTAAAATGACTCTAAAAGGCAGAAAAATTGGCACTAATCAACGTAACGACGACGCTAATGTGACCAGCTGCCAGACTCCAGAATAACCACTCTTTTACAGCGCGGACCGCTTCAAGACGTGCAGGAAGAGTGTCACGTAGGTTCTGGAAGGTACAGTTGAGGATGTGAAGCAATGCTGGACTCGAATGTGGTTGCTAGCGGCGCTTCATTTTTCGGGTTTGGATCGTTGGCGTGAACAGCCTGACAGATGTAGTACCATAGATTCTCGATTGGTTTGGTGGCCAGAGGGGTACGGTAAACATATCCTGATGCTCTTCTGATTACACATATTAACTATGACCTATGTGACACGTAGCATTGTCCTGCTGGTAGATGCCATCGTGCCGAGGAGGAACAAACTGCATGTGTGGGTAGACAAGGTCCCCAAGGATAGATTCGTATCTGTGGTCACCATTGTACCCTTCAGAATGACAAGATCACACGTAGCATGCCCCAAATAATAACTTTTGCAGGGAGTTTGCTTCAGACTTTTCATGCCGTGCACGGCAATGACCATCTGCCCGATGGAGCATAAAACGTGACTAATTTGGAAAGTCTAGCTGTTGCCAACCAGTGGACGACCAATTACGGATCTGGTGTGCAAATTCCAGCCTTCGTCACCAATGAACAGCAATCAGCGTGGTTATATGAACCAGGGGCCTGTTGCAGAGGCTCACACGCAGCAACATTCGCTGAACGATTGTTAAGGAGACAGTGGTGGTAGCACATGGTTTCGTCTGGGTGGTGACTTGCTTGACAGTTGCATGTCTATTCGCCCGTACATACCTCTGCAGCCGCTTGTCATCCGCGCCCCGTTGTGCCGGTTTCGCATGGCGCCACTTCGCCGTACACTGTATACTTTAACTAGGATGGTACGGGAACAGTTTGTAGACTTATCCCTTTCGGAAATGCTTCCACCCTTGTCAAAAAAAGCCATTCATCATGCCCTTGTCGACGTCTGACCAATCGGTCCAATTGCTCATTACAACTACTGCACTGTTTTCCGTGTTCCCCCGACACGTTTCATATACCCTCCACTGCTGGTGCTGTTAATGACATCTCTGAATGGTTACTGCACGTAGGCATAGAATATGGGAGGTGGTTACAATAATGTGATTGGGCCGTGTATACCCACAATACATGTAGACTGCAAGTGAAAAATTGTGGTGACGTCAGTGTTAGTAGCAGATTAGTGTCCCATCTGGACCTCGGGGAGGGGCTGCCAAGGAGGAGGTGATCATAAGAAAAGATAAAAAAAACCAATGAAAGGGTAACATATTACAGCCGGCCGAAGTGGCCGTGCGGTTAAAGGCGCTGCAGTCTGGAACCGCAAGACCGCTACGGTCGCAGGTTCGAATCCTGCCTCGGGCATGGATGTTTGTGATGTCCTTAGGTTTAACTAGTTCTAAGTTCTAGGGGACTAATGACCTCAGCAGTTGAGTCCCATAGTGCTCAGAGCCATTTGGTAACATATTACGAGTCAGAAAGCGGAGTATTAGACGTCTGAAAGTGGTAGAGAAGCTAGAAAACTTGAAAATGGAATGCAAATAATCGATGTAGGTAGAGCAAGGATCACTGAAAAGGTATGGAAAAAGAGAAGGATATCTAGTCAGACGAATACAGGATAATTTCAATACCATCGGAAAATGATATAATGAGAGTAGAATTCAGAGTGAAGTGCATGGCAGGTTAAAGAGTGTGCTGCTCTCATCAAAATCAACAGGAAACCAACGTCAGCAACAATATTCCAGATATACACACCAAAATCACATGAAGAGAGAGCTAGTACACTGGTAAGACAAAACGTTACGACCATCAATTTAATACCTTGTTTGTACGTCTTTGGAACTAAAAGCATCGCTGATTCTGCGTATCACGGATTCGACAGATCGTTGATAGGTTTGTGGAGGTATGTGGGATCTGATGTCCAAGCACAGGTCATGTAACTCGCAAAAATAACCAGATGGGTTCCATAAGATTTACATCCGCCGAATTTCGTCGCCGAGACGTCAACGTGAGTTCACCATAACGTACTGTATCACGTTTTTGGCTCGGAGACTCGGGCTATTGTGCTGCTGAAACATGACACGGCCGTCTGAGAAGACATCAAGCATGAAGGGATACAGCTGTCAGCGTGTCTTCGATTAATACAAGTCCCATGCATTCGAAGGAGGCAATCTCCCATAGCATTATACCGCTCCCACCAGCCTGCCTCAGTAATGTGTTGCACGTTTCGAGCCGCCGTTCACCTCAGTGACGGAGCTTGTGAAGACGATCCTCGACCTAGTGTAGCAAAAATGTGATCTACCCGAAGAGCCGAATCCCGATGTACAGTGCGCACTGCAATCGTAACTGACGATGTCGCTGGGTCAACGTGTGAACACTGGGATGTGGTCGACTGCGGAGCTCCATGTCCAACAATGTAAGAAGAAATGTGTGCTCCGAAATACGTGTACGTGCACTAGCATTCTGGTCTTTCGGCAGTGATGCCACACTTCGCCATGTGTGCTGATTTACGGAGCAGACAATCCTCCATAGCCCACATTCTGTGAAGAGTCGTGGACGTCCAATCATTTAGTGTCTAGTGGTAGTTTCGCTGTCCTTCTACCTCCTTTCTTCTATGCACGTGAACATTCGACCGACTTCGCCATTTTCGAAATACTCGTTTACAGGCTGTGCGTAATAGAAATCTACCATTATCCATTAGCACTTATCTCAATGGATTTCCTCATTTATATCCCACATCTTCGCTATGGCGATTCCCCGTCCGTATCCGCTCCGCTTACATACTTTGTTACTAAGTCACGTGTCCACAACGCCACCCGGTGACATCCAACGTCGCGGTATGCAGTGGTCCTAATGTTTTGGCTGTTCAGTGCACGTGAGGGCATTGAATGGGCAGTTCAGTGTATGAATTGAGGTTGTACGTGAAGGAAATGAAAGAGATTTTGTGGGAGAATAAGGGACCGGATGAAAGAGGAGAAAAACTGAGTTCTGAACTAAATTTCAGTACGTAATAGCCAAATAATGTTAAAAGATCACAACAGTAGGACGTATAAATCGAAAAGAAGCGAAGGAAGATTACAATTTAACGTCATGGACTTCATGTAATTATTGGAACAATCTTCTTAACAACATGTTTACTTCGACATTCAATAAATCAATTCTCACCAAGACACCACTTTGAATTTGAAGTAGATATCTCGGTTATTAGACACGGAGCACAAGCTCGGAATGTTTCAAGAACAGAGAAGGGAATCGGTCATGCCCTGTCAGAGGAACCATATCGGCATTTGCCTGGAGCGGTTTAGGGAAATTAGCATGGCCGGACGTTGATATGTAAAAGACTGGGCACACTGAAGACTGAAGATAATTGTTGCATTACATCATGGTCAGAGATATATTCCGAAATTACGAACTGGATTATAGGGCGTATACGCGGAGTTTGTATGGACTCAGATCACAAATTAGGAATGATAAAGACGAGAGTGTAATAGAACTGTAAGGAAGAGCCCAGGTGGAAATCAGTGGGTTACTGAGGTACTGAGAAATGATGTGTTTGAAATTCCCTAACGCGCCAGACACCGCGATGATGAGTACCAGAACACCACGTAGGCAGTTCAGTTGGAAAAGAATGAAAATCATAGAAGATGGGTAGACAAACACTGGTGCAAGGAAGGTGAAGATTCTTCGGTTAACGTAAGAAATGCTTTAACTGATCGATGAAAGGAGTGAGTTCAAAGCTATTCAGGTAACGTAAATTCAGGGAAGCTAAGGTGAATCGCTTCAGGAAAAATATGAAGAAATCAAAAAAGATTCAGCGTAAAGGAAAGTAAAAAGAAAAAATACTTTGATGAAATCAAAAGCTAGGGCAACAGCGTTAAGAGTGCCAGGGGAATTCAAATGTTATGCGCAGAGGAAAAGTTGATGATAAGATTGATATTGGAAGAATCCAGAAGAAAGCTGGGGATCTGTTACGTGACGAATAGTTTGCTTTTAAGAAAGATAAAAACGCCGGAGAGACAGGGCCTACGTTGCGGTTGACAATGGAAACAATACGTAAGGAAAATCACGACACGTTCATAGTACTGTAGGCCCAGAAACTTTCGACAGTGTAAAATTTTGCACAATATTCAAAATTCTGCGAAAAAAATTAGAGTACACAACAAGGAAAAACGGATAATGTACAAAAACGTACATGGACCAAAATGGAACAATGAAAGTGGAATACTAAGAACTCATTAAAATGATGGAAGGCAATCACTCTTTCGCCACCCATACATCGAAGAAGCAATAATGGAAATAAAGGTGCAAGTGTGATATGCTTTCACGGTGGTGATGATATTGCTATCCTCAGTAAAAGTAAGGAAAAATTATTGGAACTGTTGAAAAGAATAAACTGTCTAATGAGCACACACTATGGAAGAAAGATGAAAGTAATGAGGAGTAGCAGAAATGTGATTAGCGATAAAACTGGTGACTCGGAAATAGGCGAAGTTAGGGAATTCTATTACTTTGAATGCAAAATAACCTCTGGTAAACGAAGCAAAGAAGACAAAAAAAATTAGCCCAGGAAAAGAGGACATTCCCGTCAACGAGAGGTTTGCTAGTATCGATTACAGGCCTTAGTCTGAGGAACAAAATTCTGAGAATCAACGTTTGGAACACAGTATTGTACGGTAGTGACTCATGGACTGTGGGAAAACCGGTACAGAAGAGAATCGAAGCGTTTGAGGTGTGGTACTATAGGAGCATGTTCAAAATTAACTATCTGGTAAAAAATGATGAGGTCCTCCGTAGAATCTACGTGTAAACGATGATGTAAACAGCACTGCCAGAAACAACGGACAGGATCATAGAATATGTGTTAGAACATCAGGGAATAACTTCTACTGCAGTAGAGGTATTCGTTGGGAACTGCGTCAAACAAAACAAGCAGTCCGTAGAGTGATGACAAAAAAAAAAAAAAAAAGTAACTGTCCCGTTGAAATGGCTCAAATGGCTCTGAGCACTATGGGACTTAACATCTATGGTCATCAGTCCCCTAGAACTTAGAACTACTTAAACCTAACGAACCTAAGGACATCACACAACACCCAGTCATCACGAGGCAGAGAAATTCCCTGACCCCGCCGGGAATCGAACCCGGGAACCCGGGCGTGGGAAGCGGGAACGCTACCGCACGACCACGAGCTGCGGACAACTGTCCCGTTAATTAAGGTTTTTGCCACGTGTATCTCCATAAAAGTTTCTCAAAATGAATCAGAAGTAGCCTAAATTGTTAATTTACCGTATTCCGTTGTGTGCCTGGTGGACATACGATGTTCAGCAATGGCAGACATCATGGGTTTCAAATAGAAACTGCAGCGCCATCATATTTCGTAGCGTTCTTCCACAATACTAATGGTCTGACTCACATAAGCCATGAAAGAGACGTTTTATGCACTCAAGCCTTCTGAAATGATAAATAATACTTCACCAACCACAGAATATCTCAAATCATCGATGGTGGATGAAAAACCATTAGCTTAAAATTTCAGGAGGATCTTGCCTATGCCGAACGAGATGTGAATTTTTCCGGCATAGTCCCTTCTTTTCCGATTTCTGATTTGTGAGGTGCATCTCTGAAGCCAATGGTGGATGGTAACACGTAATACGTCTCTCCTTTTGACTGTATTTTGAATGTTTGGTTATTGATTGCATATTTTATCAGACTCGTAATAAGTTACTTAATTAAAGGTGATTTTAGATCAGTTTATTCGGTATTACACCATCTTAAATTACTTCTAATCCACCTTGATTTTTAGATTATCGCCATTCTTTATGTACTGAGTTACCCGTTCGACGCCCTCTGTTTATTTCGTCATCTTCTACTTGTGACGTCGGAATGTATAAGTCTACCCGAATTATCGTCGATGTCTTGGTTTGCTGTCGACTATGATGAAAATAATCCTAGCCCTGATTTCTCTTCGCCATCTGCCTAGACTGAGATTTTATAGCTCCCCTACCACGTACTGATATTCCACGTTCTGGCACACAGAATGTTACTCTTTACTTGGTTATTCAATCTTGTTTTCATCGTCACCTGCTCTTTACTTTACGTTGTCGTTAACGGAGTGGAGGACTAATCCCGAATCTTTTACCAATGGAGAGACCATGATATTCTGTCACTTATAAACCACACGTCTTCAAGTGTCTCCAGTGCTGTGCTTTCCATTGCATCCACCATCCGCATGCCATTGATCATTGCTAATCCTTTTGCCTTCTAGGAGCAGTTTCCCACCACTAGCCAATAGATGCACCAGCAAGATTGTGCAGTATTTCGCTTTCTCTGAGAAGACCGGTTGGCAGAAGAATGGTGACTCAAAACACCTACAGTCTTCAGCTGCTATTGTTGATGGTTTTTATAAAAAATGTCAACAGTAGTTCGGACCTAAACCTAGACCCGAAACGTTTTGATTCCTAGTCATAGACGATAGCCCTACCATCAGTTTCACAATTTGCTGTCAGCAAACACAGTTGAATATGCTATGAGCCATGGTGTGTGGTAACACACTGGACGTCTTTATTTAGAATTTCTGTCCTCAAAAAAGAACCTTTTTCCCACGTGGACGTTCTAGCAGTTACGTTCATGACAAGCGCAAAACGCATTCAACACACTAATAAAGTCTTCGATGAGTAGTCGGAAGGTGTCTGGCAGGTTCCCACGCGAAATAACGACGATGATAGTTGAGCATGACTTGCTGAACTACCGATACATCATGGGCTATTTAGATCCGTGCGACCGCTACGGTCTAGTGGGTAAAACAGGAATTCCCGTACATAAACAAAGTTTAGCAAATGGCATACTGAGTGAATTACGAGTTTCTACTGATACGCTAGATTTTGTAGGAACAGTGGGCTGTGGACGTGAAGTGACTCGGTCTGCAAATTTAGTTTGGTGGTCAACACAGTTTTATTATCAAACACCACTGAGCACTAGCTCGAATTACCTTACACACAAGAAATCCCATGCGGAGAGCATAATAATAAAATAATAATGTATCCATACAAGAAAAATGTCAGGCAAAGTATTTGTACATTCAGTGGATTAACTGTTATTCTGATGGTGCTTGGTGGAATGTAAGAGAGATTCTGTCTGTCACCGTTTCCTCTACCAGCAGATAATAATGATTTATCACGTTAATCTTCTGTTCCCTGGACCGTAAAGACTTCAGACTACGTCACCTGCAGCGCGGAAATCTTCTGTCTACATAAACGAGTTGATTAATGAAGGAAACCAGGGAAGAACTACAGACCAACAAGGCAGAGAATCTTAACTAAATAAGCATGTTCTGGATATAAACACATAAATTCGAAGCATTCTTCTCACAAAGAATGTAATTTATCCAGCATGTAATTCGTCGAGTCCCTAGAGAGGGTGATAGTCGGAAAAAAAAAAACAGAGCAATCTTACAAGGGAACCGCGAAATAACTTAGCGCTCTAACATCGGTGAAACCGTTCTGCTGGTTGCTTGTAATGCAAGTCGCACATTTGCATCTTAATCATGGACGAAGATACCACGAGCATTCTACCGTGGAACATCTTGACTAAAGCTGACAATTTACGCATATTTGGTTCCAGAATGATAGGAGCCAATACAGGCAATGCAAAATAGGGGAAATTACCCTATTAGTGCTAGTCACGAAGGGGGTACCGAGGTAGATCATTGCTACTACTTTAGGCCGGGGGGGAGGGGGAGGGGGGGCGGCAATTAGGACTCCTGACTCTCAGGCTGGTGACTCTGTGGTAGCAGCAAATCTCCGAGCGTGGTCGACGTGAGTGTTGCTATGCGCCAGCATTGCCGTGAGTTGAATTTGAAAGTATCGGTCCCAGAAGATCTGCCGATTTTCGCCGTCTTCCGTGTTTTCTCGGTGAAATGACTGATGATCATGGAAACTGCTCTGCCCCCACCATTCAATAGTCCTCTACTCATGCAAGCTATGGGCGGTTTCAGCTGACAGCGGAAAATTGAGTTTAATGCATAAAGTAGTGGATTTATTTTATTGACTTTTTAATTAACGGGTATAAAGGCTCTTGCCTACTACAGCCGAAATCGTTATTCTAAAGCAACGCGAATCTGTTGTTGGGAGAGGAACTACAGTTTCATTCAACTCTTTTTCTTCGTAAGGGGAGTGCAGTGAACAGCTGCTGACACTACTCTGCGCGCTCCATGCGTCTGTGAAAAGTCTCCTGGTTACAGAAGTCACAAAAAGGGAAAAAAATGGAAGCAAAATTTTCCATATATTGAACAGGAAACCAGCATTTCTCTACAAATGCACTGCAATACGTGAATTAAGGTACACAGCATTTCACTGCTGGGTGGCACATTCTCGGAATTCAGCGCCAAATCGAGGAAGTAGAAAGTTGTCAGATGTAAGAGTTTCAGTTGGAGAGTCCTGCGTGACAGATCCACACAGCACGAGGCGCAGTCGCTGCCCGTGCACTCCAGCTATGGACTCCTCAGACACCAAGACAACAGCGACCGGTCTGTCCTCCGTGCAATCGGCGCCGCTATCTCCGAGTTGTCCCGCGTTTAAGCCGTCAGCCGCCAAGCGCCTTCCTCCGCCGTTGCTCGAAAGGTACCGCTTGTTCCTCTCCTCTCGGCAAGACAGCACGCTGTATCCCAAGTCGCTCGCTGGTCGGCACCGGCGGGCTCCTAAGAGGGCCTGCACACATTCAATATTTATTGAAAATACAGGACAGGCATTATAAGACTTTCGCTACTTGAGCCAGTGTAGACGGAAAACTATTTGACGTTTGGGTACCAAATTTTATAGGAATGATGTTCACATTTTGCACTAGGACTGTTGAAATCTTTAAAAATATCGGGAATCCGAAATAGGTATATTTAAAAAATATCATTATCACCTATCGATATATCGACAAAAGTGTCGATACGCATGTATATCGACGCAAGAAATGTATCGGATCCTCATTGTAAATATATTGGCGGTTTTAGAGCTGTATGTTTAACTATTGATTTATAATTAGATGTTCTGAACATCAACAAACAGGTAGGTTGCGTATGTCCTTTAGAGAAGGAATAGAAAGGAGAACAATGCACGTTCACGCTTGGGGATGACAACTTCGCTAACAATGGTAACTGCATTCAAGTGGCACAATGAAAGGTATCACTTGTCTGGAACACTTCACGCCGACATCCCTGCAAATGCCAGCGACCTAGCAGTTGCAGTAGGTGGTGATTTTAAGCGTTGCAGTTTCTGCTGGTTGTTGTGAACGCCGATTGCGTCAGCATTTCCCATTACACTTCTCCTCCCGCTGCAGAGACCAATCCTGTCATTTAGGCTTTTGTTCATCGTTTTCAGCAAACTGTTTTTGAAGAATGCCGATGTGAAGAAATAGCACACTAGCTGCGTTAAAAATTGTTTTGTAACGCAACTTGTATACTACTTTTTCACCTCGGAAATCTTGTTATTCCACATCGAAGGTCTTTTTATTTCATTCATAATGCCATCCGCCCAGTGCGGTTGGGTTTCTTCGTACTGCCACCTATACATGCTTCACACAGTTACAGAGAAAGACTGGACATGATTAAAACTCAAGAAGTGGTAAGACTCCTTCACACAATGAAGGCAAAACTATGTTCTACTACAATTTCGAAATAATAATTTCAAATATTTACCGAAAACTGCGAAAAAAACATAAAATAAAAATCTCGACACCAGATATGCTCATTTCGATATCGATGTACCGATATATCAGAAAAGGAAATATCGCCGATATACATCGATATTTTTGGAAATAATATTGATATGATGATATTTCATCAATAGCCCATCGTTGCGCTGCAGGATTGACGTTTTCAATAATGTTAGTGTCATGACTTGCCATTAGGTGCCGGTACTGGTACGGTGACGAAGCGCCGAAACAACTGTCAGTGTACATTTCATTTGTAGACAGTCAACGTGGGTCTGGGGTCATGGGCATGGAAGGACTTTACCTGTAAATCTGTTTCCTCCAAACAAAAGCAATACTGCTGGTGCTCTTCGCGGGTATCGGCGCATTGAAGGAATACGGTGAGGTATTTCCTCACTAGGGTTGATTTCGGGAGCTAGAATTAACTGGCTATTTGGGAATTGTTCTTGGGAGAGGACGACGGCTAATTCCAACACAAATCTGTGAAGAAATCACAATTAAAAAAAACTGTTTTCAATGGCTGAGAATGTCGGACGCAATGTGCGATATTCAGACATTGCAGGAACTGTATCATGACAGCTGAACATTCCAAGGTCCACTGTTCAGAAATTCCTGCGAACAAGTGCGAAATATTATGTCTAGTGTGTTTCCAGTCTGACGTAGATGCAGATGTTCGTCACTTTGAGTAAAGTTTGTAATATGGAACGTAAACATGGTACGCTATTGACAAATGGTACCCCTCTCATGAGGAAATTAAAATGTGTTTCTTTCATTGGCTTGTTCGTCATTTCTCATGGCCTGCAACAAAAACTGTAGAAAATGGTTGAAACTGCTTATGGTGCTTATGGCTGTCTCTATTGCGCATTCTTTCAAGTGATTCTAAAATTAGTCACTAGAATGAAGCAGCGGTCAAACAACATTACATGTCCTCAGTGCTCTACACTCTAAGTTCAACTCCCTCCCTTATTGGAAACCGATTCTTATGGAACTTGTAAAGTATAATTGGAGTAAATTTATATATTTTGCATCAATTAATTAGACCATGGAGGTGAAATCAGAGTGATTCAAGTCGACACAGAGGCTTACCAGCAATCGTTCTTACCGAAAATCATTCGCGACCGCAACAGGGAATGGGGGAGGTGATACTGGTAAACGAAGTACCCTCCGCCACAGACCTTGAGGTAGCTTGCGGAGTAAAAAGATGTAAATGAAACTGACTGATTGGGAAAGAATATCCGAGGAACGGAGGTGGAGGGACAAGGAGTAATGCAACGCCTTCGATAATAATGAGTGAGGACGTTCGAACCTACAGTTCAGGTCTGGCAGTGGATCATGTTCAGTACCTACACTTACATTAGCGGTCGCCATTTTCAACAGGTGCGGTGAACATAATTTACTGGTTCAGGCCCTAAGGAATATTTATCCGCTGCAGTGTAGATCTAAATGAACGTAGAATGTAACTGATGTACCTTCAGACTCATTTCAGCGGACGTACCAGGGGGAAAAACAAATCTCCGTCGAATCGTATCCACAGCCATGTTCGCTTGCAACGCCCTCAGCGAAGCCGTGACACAGCTTCTGAGATCCGGCTACAAGACCTCTAACTTCCGACACAGCTGTCGATGGTGTGGGAATTTATGGCGTCTATTATAAATCATTGACGCCTTATAACTGTGTTCTGGGATCTCTTTGTAGACGTTGTTGTTCGCACGGACTTGCCCCTGTCCTTATCAGAAAGACAAACGATGCTTTAGAATGGGAAAAGTGGGGAGGGGAGGGGGGGGGGGGGGGAGCAGCAGGCAGGGATGAAAAATGTGATTTTCGGACTCAATATATCTGGCAGTGTTGTCAGAAGTGCTTACCTCCAAACTAACATTCCGGCGAAATAGTCCTTCTTTCTCGAGCTAGTGCTTAGAAGATATTTTTGAATTTACAGACCAATATAATTAGAGTAAAACTGTATAGAATGGAAAGGACCATTTTCCATACCGGAAATTTTCAGATTTCCTTTTGAGCTGCTTCAGTGATACGAGCCAACTGCGTTATTCCCTTAAACCGTGTACGAACAGAATCAGAGTAATTTCTCCTGTCACCTGCTAACTGCATCAGGGTAAATGAATTCAAGAGATTTGCAAAGAACTAGTCCGTTCAATATGAGGGGAATACGAGGACGATTTTCGGTTCACATCATGCTTCGGAACAAAAAATGAATTACAAAAGTCTTAAGAAGATTTACAATCCACTTACTGTAAAGCAGCAGATACCGCTATCGTAAATGAGCCATGGGTCTTGCAGTGGTTGTGTATACTGAGTGCCTCAAAAACATAAGCGTAAGAGCGTTGGAGGTATCTGTGGAGACGTGAAGCTATTGTATGGATCCTGAAAAATGGTAAAAGTGTTTTCAGTAGCTGCAGGAATTACAACTGGATGATTAACTGAACTAGCCAACTTATAATTGTTATGTTGGTACTGCAAACTGGTGAAAGCAAGGAGAAATTACATCCATTAAATATCCCAGGAAACTGTAGTGTTTAATGACAGCATCCTTTCTGTATATGTTACGGAGGTGAAATAATTCCGTATTCCGATTCCCCATCAGAGACACTCGTAGGGAAGAATGAGGAAAAACAACATTGATATTCAAAGGGATGGAGCGTGGAACATTGTATTACTTAATCGGCTAGGCAAGGTAGGGAATGTGAAAAGGGATGTGGACACGTTGAAGTTGGATATACGAGGATCACTCCAAAAGAAATGCACACTATTTTTGTAAAAATATAGTTTTCATTCTGCATGTGTGAAAGTTTTACAGTGTGTAGATACATCCTTCCCGCTTGTTTTCAAACTTAGTTGAACCTGTTTCCGTGAGTGGCGCCGTCATAGCATGTTTTCAAGATGGCTGCTACACTTGACGAACCGTACGTCAGAAGCAACGTGCTGTCATAGAATTCCTGTGCTGTGAAAACGAGACAGTGGGAAACATCCACAAGAGGTTGAAAAAGGTGTATGGAGATTCTGCTGTCGATCGCGGTACAGTTAGTCGGTGTGCAAGCAGATTAAGTGATGAAAGCCGGCACGGCAATATTGAGGATTTTCCTCACAGCGGCAGGCCTCGTAATGCACACACTCCAGACAATGTGCAAAGAGTTAACGAATTGGTGACTGCTGACAGACGCGTCACAGTGAACGAATTGTCACGCTACGTTGGGATAGGGGAAGGAAGTGTTCGCAGAATACTGAATCTGTTGGCGTTAATAAAGGTTTATGCCAGTTGGGTTCCCAGGATGTTGGCAGTGGTCACAAAGAAACAAGAAAAACGGTATGCAGCGAACTTTTGGAACAGTACGAGAATGGTTGAGATGAATTTCTTGGAAGAATTGTGACAGGTGATGAAACATGGCTCCATCATTTTTCACCAGAAACGAAGAGGCAATCAATGAAGTGGCATTATGCAAATTAACCCAAGAAAAAAAAATTAAAAACCACACCTTCTGCTGGAAAAGTTATGGCTACAGTGTTTTTCGATTCCGAAGGACTCTTGCTTGTGGACATCATGCCAAGTGGAACCACCATAAATTCTGATGCGACACTGAAGAAACTTCAAGCTGTGCACGAGAATGCACGGCCACATGTCAGTCAAAAAACCATGGAAGCGATCACAAAACTCGGATGGACAACACTGAAACACCAGCCTTACAGTTCTGACCTGGCTCCATGTGACTATCATCTCATTGGGAAATTGAAAGACTCTCTTCGTGGAACAAGGTTTGAAGATGATGACTCCCTTGTGCACGCTGCCAAACAGAGGCTCCAACAGGTTGGTCCAGAATTTTACTGTGCAGTTATACAGGCGCTGGTTCCAAGATGGCGTAAGGCAGTTGAGAGGGATGAAATTATGTGAGAAATGAAAATATTGTTCCTAAAGGATGTATCTACACACTGTAAAACTTTCAGACATGTAGAATAAAAGATGAATTAAAAAAATAGTGTGCATTTCTTTTTGAGTGACCCTTGTAGTTGTGGTTAGTGAAGTACGATGACTAGAAGAACAGTATTTCTAATCAGGTGAGTACAGCGTTATCAACACAATCAGGGTAATGGAGGAATAGATGTCACAGGGAGTAACAGAGGAGGAATACGGGTAAGCAGTTATGAACAGCAAATAGGCAAGACAGGTTCACTTCAAGGAGTTTATGTTCCTAATGACTCCGCACGTGAAGAAATAGAATAAAGGTATAGTTAAGGGAGACTAAAATTTGATTGTGTTTAGGGGCTGGAATGGGATAGTAGGAAAGGGAAGAGAAGGAAAAATAGATGGAGGACATGTGCTGAAGGAAGGAAGAGAATGGAGAAGCAGCGTGGTGGAATCAGTTTTCGATCATTGCTAACATTTGGTTTAAGAATTATGAAAGAGGCTGTATACCTGGGAGGTACCCATATAACTCAAAGGAACCAGAAGGTGTCGAGAGTTGCGAAGGGTGAGTTAGACCGAAAGACAGAAAAGGAATAAAACAGAAGGCGGGTTAGGTAGATCTTAAAGATGAAATAGTGAAGACAGCAGATATTGCAACGATCAAAAGTACAAGGCCCTGAAGAAATCTCTGACCAACAGAAGATATATGGAATTTAAATGAAAAACAATATAAAAATGCAGCAGACAGAAGAGAACACAGATTTCTAAAAATGACCTTGACGGAATGTGTAAAACGGCAAAAGAGAAATGGCTAGAGGAGAAATGCAAACATGTAGAAATACAAATGACTATGCGAAAGAGAAATGCTGTCTATTAAAGAGAAAGAAAAAACCGAGTCACATATATGATTATTAAAAGTTCAGATGGGAAACCAGTACTAAGAAATTTACGGAAACCTGAGAGGTGGATGGTCTATACAGGTCTGTTCAATTGGAAAGTGATATTATAGAAAGTGATGAATGAAGATGTGAGAGACAAGATATTGCGCGAAGTTTTTGACGCAGTACTAAAAGACCTAAGAAAAAATAAAACCCCTGAAGTAGGATACATTCGCTCAGAATTACTGAGATCCTAGGGAGAACCGAAAGTGACAAAAATATTCTGCGTGGTATGCAAAGTGCACGAAACAAACGCGATTCCTTAAGCTTCAAGAAGATAGTGATAATTTCAGTTTCAAAGAAATTGAGTGGTGAATGTATCAGAACCACGTGTTTAATATGTCATGGTTTCAAAATAATGACAAGAATTTTTAAGGGAAGAACGGAGAGGTGGTAGAAACCGACCTCGAGGGACATCAGTTTCGGGACCAGAGAAATGTGGGATCATGCGAGATGATACTGAGTGTATGATTTATCATAGCAGATTGATTGAAGAAAGTCAAACCTACCTTTATAGCATTTGTGGATTTGGAGAAAGCTTTCAGCAACATTGAGTGCAATGCTCTCTTTGAAATTCTAAACGTAGGAGGGATGAAATACAAGGAGTGAAACTTTCTATGCTCGTTGTACGCAACCAGACTGCAGTTGTAAGATAGGGAGGACATGAAAGGAAAGCAGTAGTTCAGAAGAAGGAAAGACACAGATTAATAGCCAAACCCCAATGTTATTCAGTCTATACAACGAGTTGGAATTAAGCTGAAGAGAAATTTGGGAAGGGAATTTAAGTTCAGGAAGATGAAAAAACTCTTTGATGTGTATGAGTGTCAGTCTGAATCTCTCAAAGATGGCTAAGGAGCCACTTGAACGAACTCGATAGTGTCTGGAAAATGGGTTGTATGATGAATATAACCAAAAGTAAAACTAGGGCAAGGAAATAACGAAGCCATTTCTTCACTGTGCGAATCATCTCTTCATCATCTTCGCAATGACGTCCACGAATGCCATCCTTTAATGGCCTAAACAAATAAAAATCTGAGGGAGCTATGTTAGATCTGTAGGTTTAACGGTTGTATATTTGCTTATTACTCAAAAATTAATTAAGAAATAAGTATTTCGGCTATGTGGGATGTGTAACACTACAAAGTTTGTGCAGCCTCTTGAATGCCTTAGTATCCTTCATCGGGACAGAGTTTGAATAGCAAATTTTGACAGTATTTCTACATTACCTCAATTTTAACAGTCGCCGTAATCTGATAGAGACTTGTGCTAGACGAGGCAGCTCTCTTCTTCTCCGTGCTACTGATGCTGCAAGACTACATAGTTCTCTGAAAGTTCAATATTTATACAGCTTCGCTATAGGCAGACGTAACTACGGGATAGGTGCAGTAGAAAACGTCGATAATTCTTGAATGCTGGCGTCAGACTGGGGGAAAGTTATTGATAAAATTAAAACAGTTCCTATGAAGAGATCTATGCTGAAGGAAGTGGACTGTGGGCAGGCTCGAAGCAGCACTAGTTCATCAAGGGAGACGACTGTCTATGTGTGAATTTGTGAACACATTTAAATAAAGATCGTTGTGAAAGGCAACAGTTCAGATTGTCACAAATTTTTATTTATTTAATCTTCTTGTAGCCTTCACTAACATTTAATTACATTTAAGCAAACTTTTGTACGTCTTAGTGCTTAAATAAACTATAAATATCAAAATGACGGCTCTTCAACAACAGGAAAATTTCTGCGTATCCCTCGATGCCTATCCTAACCATCGGCTGAAGCCAAACATTACAATCTCCGCTACACATCTTCTACTCGTCCCAGCAACGTCTCAGAATGCTCCACATTGCAAAGAACTTCTTTCTCGCAGTTGACGATATTTCTCTGGGTGTTAACACTAATATCGTGATCAATTGTTTATGCACTCAGCGCTAAATCCGTTTATTTACAGTTCTTACAATAAATCTTTAACAAAATTGACACAACAATATTTCATGACAGTTGCACTTCTCATTGTCAACATACAGATTTTCTGTTCATGAAGTAATTTCTTCTCTGTGCGAATCACCTCTTCATCATCTTCACAATGACGTCCCCAAAAAAGAAAAAAAATGATCTTATGGCATTGCTGGCAGGGTGGCCTCATCCGGTTACATTCGGCCGCCGAGTGCGAGTCTTGTTGCAGTCGTCGCCGCATTGGGTGACTCGCGTGCTGGTATTGAGGATGAAATTATGATGAAGACAACACAACACTCAGTCCACGAGCGGAGAAAATCTCCAACCCCACCGAGAATCGAACCCGGGCCCGGGAGGCAAGCATGTTACCATTCAGCTAAGCAGGCGAACAGCATCCTCAGTGTAATATCCATGAATGACACCCTTTGAAGGTCTACACCAATGGAAGTCTGAGGGAGCTATGTCAGGGATCTAGGGTGGATAGGGCAACACTGTCTAACCCTGTTTAGTGATGTGTTCAGAAGTCCTCAAACTTCGGTTCGGCCGACTGTTATAATGTTGAATCAATGACCTAGGCTGTTATAATGCTGAAGTCACTGGAAGTGCTTCCTGAGTTTGGTTAGTGTGTTTACATATGCTTCAGAATTTATGGCACCGCCCTCTGACATCACACCAATGAGTATGGCGCCCTCTCAGTCCCAAAACACAGTAATCATGACCTTGCCGGTGGCAGCAGTTGCTTGGAAACTTCTTTGTGGAGAGTGAGGATGACACCATTTGATCAGTTGTTGTTTTGTTTCTGGCTCAACTTTAATCCTAGCTTCCAATAGTTGTCACAATCCAGGACAAGAAGGTTTTCCCGTCGGCTTCAAAACGTTGCAGCAACTCAGAAGATTTTTTTTTGGTTGAAAGATTTGTGTTAAACCATCAAAGAACCCATCGTGTACACACTTTTCAGCAATCAAGACCACATATGACCCACATTTTGTTTGCTGACAGACAGTTTCAACGCCAACTGCCGAGGCGTTACCAGTGACTTCAGATGTCCTATAAAATGCACACAAACGTTTGCTAATGTTTCCAGCAATTTTTTTCCTCCACGGTGAGGAATTCAATTTCGACACGTTGCTTGTAACGTACATTACTTACAGAAACAATTTAGAAACATTACAGCAGCTACGCTCTCTGTCGGAGGAAACGGAAAATTTACGATCGCTCTGGAAACTGTAATAATGCATAACTCAAGTATCGCATCTGTACCACTGTTGCTGGCTGAGAAAAAAAGAAAAATGCAATACACTACTTTTAGGGTGAACCTCGTATTTTGCTGACAATTTTTCAGAACGTTAGAAGGTCTGCAGAACAATGCAAGAACAGTTCACTCAATACAGCATCCAGAAACGTCAAAATGAGCTTTACACATCAAATGCGGCCGCAGAATGCTAAAGGGACAATACGTGAAACTGAGCTAGGTATTCAGAAACAAAATATAGAAAGGATATATGCAAGCACTTTGCTACTTCCCTCCTTCTCTCTGCCACTGGTTCTCAGACACAGAAAATTAATATCAAAGTATTTTTCTGTACTAATAATCAGCCACGTCCGATTTGTTGAGTTTTGCAAAATCGAAGCAAAAATAATTTTGGCAGTATGACTTTACAGCACCTCAGCAGCCATTGCATGGCACTGTAAGCATTTCCTAATAGAGTAGTATTTACAGCACAGTAAGCCGTTTATCCATTTAGTTACTGAACCCCCCTCCCCTCCACACACACACACACACACACACACACACACAGGGAGAGAGAGAGAAACTACATACATTAGAGAATTCTACAGCGCTCACAGGAGACACGAAGCCAACTATTTGTGTAGAGCAGTTACTCGCTTGCAGTAACATAACAAAACAGCAAAACAGTGACACTATCATGAACAACATTTCAGTATTATATTTCTGGTCACAGGCAAGTCAGAAAATTTAAAGTTCTAAATCGTTAAAATTTTCGTATACTGTATGTTACACTAATCCATTAGTGATACAACTATTTAAGAGGACAAAGCTGTTCAAGTCTGTTCATAAAGTCATATGAGGAGTGGGAATGGAAAATGTGGTGCTGTTTTTTCCTTACTGAAGGAGCGTTTTCAGTGCATTTCTATCCTCGTTACTGTGTTGCGCGCTGATCCTGGTGCCAAACAATGGAGAAAACCTTCCGAACATATAAGTGGCTGGTTTTTGTGCCAAGCTGCACTTAAATCACTAAGGAACACAGATTCGGTCTAGACGACTCGGAGCCAACGAGATATACAGGTCCTGTGGCGTAAGTCACAGCATGTGACACTACAGGTCTAACGAATTGCAGCGACTATCTCCGGCCGAAATCGAATTACAATTTCACATCAGTTTAATACTTTGTAGCTGCGCGCTTATATACAGTAAAGCTCCCGATGACACAAGAAAAATTTAAGGGCAATAGAGAGAAACCATTTCATTCATATATACCGATATCCCAGCTAGACCCGGAATTAGCCAAGCATTCGTGACATAAGAGCGTCAGACAAGGAAAATAGAATTGCGGGGCCTGTATTTCTTGTGGGCCCCGAAGACGACTTGCGTGAGGTAACAAGTTGGTTGCAGAGGTCAGCCCTGGTACGCAGACAAACATATCTATCTGTTAATTTGTTTATGACTCCGATTTGTACAAAATCTACTAAAAAGTTGTTTATCTTTCATGCAATCGAAATGAAACTGGTTCTTCAAGAACATGTAGTAATTACTCTCTATATCAAACAGCAACCAATTTCTAGTGTTTTACTGGAAAATCTAGGAACTGCAATAGAAGGAAAAGAAAACACCAGATGTGTTACGGTAATGCTTAGTCCCAGATGTTGAGATATGTTATGTTTATACGAATCTATTCTCTTTCTTTTCGTTTGGGTGTACAGAAGTGACAGGGATGTGTGTGTGTGTGTGTGTGTGTGTGTGTGTATGTGTGTGTGTGTGTGTGTGTGTGTGTGTGTATGTGAGCGAGAGATAGAGAGAGATTGAGAGAGAGACAGAGAGAGACAGGAGGGCGAAAATTGCGGATTACAATAAAGACATATTTCAGGACCAAAGAAGTGATGGTCACTTGAATACGAAGAACTGCACTGACCGCTTAGTACCTTAACAAGGTTGGGCACTCGCCCAGATATCATATCGTAAGATGCACTCCCTAAGAAAGGATAGCACATTGAGAGAGTACAAATTACTCACTCACCTACTTTTCGCATACAGAAAATTATTAAAGATTTTATCACAACGTGAGAATCCTCGAGCTAGACTCTAGAAAGTTAATGGCCTGAGAAGATATTGATCGAGCCTTGCAGGACGCTAAAAGCATGAGGTATTTTTATGATTCTTAGCCTCTAGAAACAGCATGTTGGAAGTTGAAAGCAATTGGCGGCAAGCCCAAATGGTTCAAACGGCTCTGAGCACTATGGGACTCAACTGCTGTAGTCATAAGTCCCCTAGAACTTAGAACTACTTAAACCTAACTAACCTAAAGACATCACACACATCCATGCCCGAGGCGGGATTCGAACCTGCGACCGTAGCGGTCGTGCGGTTCCAGACTGTAGCGCCTTTAACCGCTCGGCCACTCCGGCCGGCCGGCGGCAAGCTCATGCCTTGGTAAATCTTGCTGGTCAAGTACAGCCTTACAGGACAGAGGGGCAGCCCATGGTCGAGACAGGTCTCCAGCAGAACAATGCCAAGCTACCTACCGTGGCGCCAGAAGGCCTGCGCTGGGGCGACAGTCTGAAGGAACGCATCAACACAGTGGAGTCGTAAAGCAGGCACTGTGTGCAGAACCATGCGTAATAAAAATTCACTTGTTTTCATGTTCGACACTGGTGCAAATAGGCCAGTGAACCACATCCATTGGCTGCATTGGTTGTATAAGAAACTCTGGCGTCTGAGAAACGTTTGGAGATAGAATATTTATTACACCCCATAGCTAGGACTAACAAGCTCCATGTGACAGGCGATTTAGATAAAGATCTTTGAGATTTATCTTTTCACTTGTTGCTGTGGGAGCAGATATGACTTTGGAAAAAATCATATTCCCCCCTCTGCAAAAACTTAAAAAGCCAGTAATTTGTGATTCTTTTTTTTTCAGAAATGCAGGTCTCAACTCTTGCCCTGCTTTGACATGAGTTTGTACTGTCGAGTGGGAGGGGAGATTCAGCGCCTCTAGAGCTCTGTGATTGGCTCAAGGCGGTTCGTTCTGCGCTTTGCGGGAAAACGGAATTTTTTTCTGTAGTCTTGAGTGGGGGAATTTGATCTGGTAAGCACGTCTGGTTGAAGCTCTGCCATGTGCGGTTGGTACTTGGGACCTGTCCTGAGCGAGTAGTTTAGACTGGGGAGCCTGTGGTGAAGTTCTTACTGTACCGACAGTGTGAATTCAAACGTTTCGGACTACTCGTTTGGTGAGGACACACTTATTCGTTTTTGGTTTGCCTGTTTTGAAGTTTGGTGTCTTTGTGCACTCTGTTGTATAAGTGAGCCAAATTGGTCCTTGGTACGACCAGTGAACGGGTGTGTCACACACTGAAATCTACCGTGATTTCAGGGCTCTGGTAAAGAATAAATTTTGATCCTCTGACTGACTGCTAGACTGTGAGATTTTTGCATTTCTTTCGTGGCCGCGATCGACTCACAGGTGCCGCCTCCACGGTTCCCCACCGCCGCACACATCTCGCCAGCTGCAAGTTACATCGCCATACGAAGGAATCAGGTTAATGTACTCCTGCTCCGGTATTGTCAGGGCGTACAGATCTTAATCGCCTCTTGCTTTCAGCTGCACCTATGCAGAGAAACTTCAGTAGATTTGGTGAATAAAAGTCTGCTCAGCGTCAGATCTACTTAGATTGCGTTATCCACTTTTTTAGGGCCGGAGTACTTGACTCACACCACTAGTTAAACTGTATCTGCCACCCAGGATCCTTGTCCAGAGTAGTCTTAAATCACCTGTTGTTTGTTTACGGTATTCAATCAATAACTTGTTTAGCGTTATTTATGTCTGTTTCAGGAAAATAAATGTTTTTAGAACACTACAATTATGCCAGAATTTTCAGTCATTCAGACAGTCCCACTAGGGCTCCCTTGCAATATGGATTGTGTAAGAGGTGAGATATGCGCTGCCTGCAATAGGCAATACTTAGGAGAGTCTCTGACCAGAGAGCAGTATGTCGTTAGTTGTTGCTTGTCGCGAGTCTGCGCTGGTCTGCACGTGTCGACAGTAGTCTTGAGTTGTCTGCGTGAGTCGGCGGTAGTCGGCGCGTGTCAGCTGTCTGCTCTGCTCGGGAGTCTGGTCAGGACTCTGGAGGATGAGTATTATTGTAGAAGGTAAAGAAGCAGCCTTGCTCATATCTAGTAATGTATATTAATTGTCATTTAATTTCTTTCAAAAAATGCCCCAATAATAATTTTTATAATATAAAGTAATTTTTTTAAAAAAAGGCATTCATTTCAATTTAAAGATTTTTTTTCAATGAATAATTATTCCTTTCATTAATCACAAAGCATAGGCCAGCATTGCACGGAGCTGTGCCGAAAAATTTTTATGTAAGAGCAGCTATATTTGCAGATTTTATTGAGGTAAGAATTTTTGCTTTTTTTATTCAGAATACAGGGCCGAGGCGCAGCGTTGCTGTCGTCATAAAATTTACCAGGTTAGTAAATTTTTTTTAAAATTATTTTTGGTGTCTAGGAATTTTTCTGTTTCGAACTCAACATTAAATGAGAAAAGAATTTTGTGGGAACATTAAATGTGAATGCATTTATGCACACAGATTATAAATGAGAGCCAATTTTGTTCAGAGATCACAATATTAAAATATTGATTCAATTATTATTTTTGTGGGGAGTTTACGCTCGGTTCATTTTCATTTTTATATTTTTGTGGGGAGGTTACAATTGTGAAAAAGTCTTCCCTAAGCGATGTAGAATCTCCTTTATGTCAATTATTAGACTGGGGAATTTTTCTTGTACTTGTTGGTATTCCGGTTGCTACGGGTTTATTTATCGATTGTCCTTTTTTATTTGTAGTTCACTGTTGATATTCGAGTTTACATATTTTCGTTTCGTTGTTTTGTTATCGTGGAGAGAGTGAGTGGAGCTGTGGACGCTGTTTCAGTTCAATAGAGGGGTGGCGGCAGCGGAGGTGGCCAGAAACATGTGGGCCTTGTATGGGAATAATGCCACTGGACAGAGCACGGCAAGGAAAAGGTTTTCTCGTTTCAAGTAGGATCTTTTTAACATTAGTGACTCTCGACGTTCAGAAAAAACTTTGGGGTTTCACGGTCATTTAAACGTCAATGTACTTGAGAACTGGCAAATGTGATGAACTGCGATCATTCCACCATCGTGCGACAATTGTGTGCAATAACGAAGGTTAAAAAATAGAGTGTGTGGGTACCGCATGGTCTAAGCCAAAAGCAGAAAAAACAACGGGTGGTCACATTTACATCTCTGCTTACTCTTGAAGTGGCTCGTGAACAACACCGACCATTCCTGTCCTGTATAGATACCGGTGACAGGAAACGGTGTCTTTGTGCTAACGTAAGGAAAGGAAAGGAATGGTTGTGCCCAAACAAAGAACCATCTCCTCCTACAAGGAACTGCGCGCCGCCATAAAAGATAACGTAACGCATCTGCTGCACCAGCTACGATGTGCTGTACGACGAATTGCTTCCGCGAGGTGTACCCTGACTGCTGAAATTCATTGCCAACAACTGTACGTCTTGCAGATGCAGTCCAAGAAAAACAACCAGTAAGACTCCGTGAAGTGATGCTACTCCACCATAACTACCACTCGCATTCTGCCATACTGACAAAAAACGCTGTAGAGTTGTTGGGTTGCGAAGTCATTCCTAACCCACTTAATTTACCTGATCTAGTGCCCTCAGATTTTCAACTTTCCCACTCTCCAATGAACAAAATCTTTTTTTAATTCTTTATTTCCATAACAATAATAATTATACAAAATGACCCACGACCTTAATGATTAGTGGGTCTTAATTTTCTTAGTGTTATACTAGCAGCTTCTACATTTTACTTTACTACAGACAGTACTATATTTAGTACTGGGCAGACTACTTCTAATTTTACTAGTGTTAGTAATTTCTAATTTCTACGAACGGTTAGTATTGACTGCCTGCAGTGTTACAGTTGTGCCAGTGTTAATATAAACCTACTTGGGTGCCTGGCTCATAGAGTTAATCCCTGTGAGCATGCCCCTGGCACAGGGCAGGCAGGAAGTTAATTATCGCTGCAGGTTCCTAACTTACTATCCTATTCTATTTAACTAAATCTACTACCTATTCTACGTCATAGTTGGTGCGTTGTCTCAGTTCGTGATGAGAATCGCTCCAGTCCCCCTAGTCCTGCACGTGGCGGATTCCAACTCTAAAGTCGACCTGTCCACGAATAGGCGGTACGGGATTGGAGCAGTGGTCACAATCGGTGATTTCTAGCTATCTAGTCACGAAGGTCTCTCAGAAAAGTTGTTAATACTTTTTGTGATACCTCGTTGGCTAGCGTGATCAGTCTCTGAAAGATCTCTTGTCTTAGTAGGTCACAGGTGTTTGTACTTGGTAGTTGTTGTCTTAGTGCGTCTGCTACATCATCGAAAAGGGGGCACTCGTAAACCACATGGTCAGGAGTACCCTCCGATGCGCCACAGTCACTCGCGGGCGTCGCCCTTTTCCCAAACCGACATAGATAAGTCGGATAGGGGCCATGACCAGTGAGAAAGTGGAACAATCCCCGAGTTGGCTCGAAGTATCTCATTTTCATTCTTTCCTTTACATCTGGTAGGAACTGAAAGTTTCTTCTACCAGCTTCATCTGACTCCCATAACTCCTGCCGTAGATCTTCACCCCTTCCCCTTATTTCCCCCTTTTTCCTAACTGGTGCTCCCATAATTTCCTCTAATTTTGTGATATTATCTTTCTTGGCCCAGTACCATGCGGCCTGTTCCCTTATCTTTTTATCCAGGGGACAGAGCCCCATTATGATTAACAGGGCTCCTCCCGGAGATGTTCTGTATGCTCCCACGGACCTTAGTAACATGTTCCTTTGTACTCTTCTCACCGTCACGGCGGGCACCACCCTCGTGAGCCTGTGAGCCCAGACTCCCGAGCTGTAACCCGCTATTGACGTCAGTATACTATTATGATAAAGCTTAATTAGATGAGGCGGAAGGGGAAATCTCTTATGGAAGTCAGGTTACTTAATAGTTGTAGTGCTTTCTGGGTTACGGTTTCAATGTGCCTTGCGAAGTTCCACCTTTCATCGATGATGATTCCCAACCAGCACGTTTCTCGTCTCCAAAGAACTGGCGTACCGTCAATTCTTACGGTCGGATTTCTCATTAGCTGTCC